>NC_056728.1:1756027059-1756214559 GCF_019279795.1 Protopterus annectens | reverse complement strand
ACTTCATATTTTTTTTTGAGAGAGAGTGCACAAATACAGCTAAAGAAGTCTAAGATCTGATTAATAATTGTAGTGTTCTGCAGGGGTTCCTACTAAAATCTCATGGCTTGCATTAAGCAGTCTTGAGATAGTGCAAAGATAAGACTGAAAGTACAGAAGAGTAAATATCAAACATCACTTTTTTCCTTTAAATTTTTTTCTGTAGGTAGGCAAGCTCTCCTGTGTCACGTCTCATGTATTCAAATAAGACACTGAGGCTGGGTATGCGTTCAAGTCATTTATTGTACATACACACATCAAGAGCTGTAACTTGTACATATACTTCATACTTCGTATGCTTACTGACTGACTTGTTACTTCTACCACACACACATGCATCTCCATTCCAGCTTACATTCACTCTGACTGACTACACAAAATGGCACTGATCTGGCACATGCTCAGTAACTTACATGCACATACTATCTAGCTTCAGTGGCTGGGTAAGTTCAATGTACACACTGAACTACATCCTCCCTCTTTTATTCTGTTTGACATTGCAAAATACAAGAAAAAAGGCATATTTAAGAGCCAGACATTATTTCAACATTTCAACAAAACATAACTGATTTCCAGTCCAGGTTGCTGTGTATTTAGGTTTGGGCTTGCAAATTCTACCTGATCTAGGTACATAGAAATTCTGACTGGATTTAACAACAGGGACAGTCTCTGGGGATTCATGCAATACTGGAACATTTGGATTTACATCAGAGGTGTTTGAAGAAAGTAGACTATCCTTTTGAATTTGAACAGCTGACGAGTCACTCTGGAAATTTGAGTCATTGGTTCAGGCAATCTGCTGTGGCACTGGTTCGGAGACAGGTAACATATGTCTACGATTCCTTCTGTAATTCATTCCTTCAGATTGCATGATATAAGATCTCAGTTCCTCACAAATGTCCTTCACGATTCCTACACGATCATAACCTTTGGATGTTTGCATTCTCACAACTTCTCTTTGTAACGATGGCCGAAGGGATTTACTGGTCTTATCATAGTGGTACAGCAGTAGCGTTGTTGCCTCACAGCAAGAGGTTCTCCTGTTCGATTCTCGGCTGGAGTGCCTTCTGCGTGGATTTTGCATGTCCTCCCCACGGTTGAGTGGCCTCCGAAAGACATGCGTGAATGGGCGTGCCTTTGCTGAAAGTTGGGCGTTGGGCTGGCAACTCGGCACTGTAAAAATCTACTGCCAATCATTAGCGGACTGGAGTTCCGCTGTGGCGACCCCTAACCGGGAAAAGCTGAAAAGACAAACAACATCATAGTACAACTTTTCCAACTGACATTTTCTCAAAAGCTGAGCCTATTCTTCTTTGCCTTTGGTACTACCAATTGTTTGCTGATCGGAAGAGTTGATCCTGTTTGACTGGACATCAATCTTTGAGTAGGTGAACTAAGCAAATTGTCTCGAGGAAGGTTTCTGAGATTGAGTAAGTTAAGAAAAACATCAGTACCATCTCTTTTGGATTTCTCCAACAAATACTTTGCACTATGAACTGCACGTTCAGCTAAACCACTGGCTTGTGGATACTCAGGACTACTGGTAATATGAACAAAGTCCCAAGAACCAGCAAATTTCTTGAACTGCTAACTAGTAAACTGTGCACCATTGCCAGACATGACTTTGTGCGGACTACCATGGACAAAAAAATATCTCTTCAGTTTTTGTAATGACTGTGCCGGAAGTAAAGTCAGGAAGTAGGTCAATTTCAAACCAATTTCATTAAGAGTCTACTAACACCAAGTAATGTTGACCATTCCATTCAAAAATATCTACATCAACAGTTGACCATGGTAATTCAGGAATTTGATGTAGCTGAAGCCATTCTTTTTGTTGATGCAGTTCGGTGCTGTTGCAAATTGAACATGCTAGAGTTTCCTTTTGTATATCTTTAGACATAGAAGGCCAAAATACAATGCCTCTTGCCCTTCTTTTGGTTGAATCAGTACCTGGGTGACCATGATACAAAATGTTGATATATTCCTGTTGTAATGCTGTAGAAATTATCACCTTTAGACCTTTCATGATGATTCCATCTTCCAACATGATGAGCTCATCTCTGTAAGGAAAATACTGCTGAATGTCAAGTGGTAAACTGGTTTGTTGTGTTGGCCATCCTTGACTGATAACGGTTTTCATCTTCTGTAGAACTGGGTCTGAAGCTGTGTGATTTCTTAGTTCATCAAGCTGTGATGATGAAAAATTTCTGACTTCCATGACTTCAAAGTCTGGTGTTTCATTTTCATGTTGCTCTGTCATTTGTCTGGGAGCGCATGACAAAGCATCAGCAAGGTATAAGTATTTGCCCTTTTTGTAAACAATTTTGAAATTGTACTTCTGCAATTTTAACATCATGCATTGCAACTGAGCTGGGGCTGTATGTTTTGGCTTTTTCAAAATTGTCACTACTGGTTGGTGATCAGTCTCTATTTGGATAGGTCTGCCATAAATGTAATCACTGCACTTTGAACATGCGAACATTACTGCCAAAAGTTCTTTCTCTATTTGTGCATAATGCATCTCTGTTTGAGTTAAAGTTTTTGATGCATAAGCAACAGGTATGCCTTCTTGAAGACATGCTATGGCAAGGCCATACCTTGAAGTATCACAAGAAAGAGTTGCAGGTTTGTGAACATTATAATATCTTAATGTGGGCAGACTGGCAGTGGTCTTTGGTGTTGTTTCAAACAGGACCAGTGTACATTTTTGCATATCAACTCACGCAATGGTGCAGAAAGCTCACTCAGGTGTAGAATGAACTTTCCTAAATAGTTGACCACACCTAGAAAACTTTGTAAAGATGTGACATTCTCTGGAACTGCCATTTCAACAATTGCTGTTTGCTTAGACAGGTACGGTTGTAAACCAGAACTTGTAAACAAATGTCTCACATAAATAATTTCTTTCAGTTTGAATTCACATTTCTGAGGATTCAGTTTGAGATTTACTTCATGTGCATGGCCTAGAACTTTCCTGAGATTTCTGTCATGTTCGTCTTCACCATCGCTCCCAACAATAATGTTGTTTACCATAATAGCACATGGATAACCAGAAAAAAAATTGTTACATGGCACACACTGAAAGATTTCACTGACAGAACTGATTCCAAATAGCATTCTTAAAAATCTGTATCTACCAAATGGTGTACTGAAAGTGGTTAACAATGAAAATTTGAGATCCAACGAAATTGCTGAAAGGAGCTTTTTGCATCTAAGACTGAAATAAACAGTGGCATTTGGCATGACAGTGGCTCCCTCTTCTACTGTATGCATTGAATGATGTGGACGCTTAAGTACCTTGTTTAAGTCTGTTGGCTCAATGCATATTTGAATATCATCTGAGCTTTTCACATGAGCTACGACCATGGAGGATACCCATTCATTCGGTTCTTCTACTGGAATAAGGACACCTAAATTCACCATTTTTTCTCGTTTTGCTTTTACTTTACTCTGCATTGCTACTGGAATTTTCTGTGCTGGTCTGACAACTGGGCTTACTTCATAGTTTAACTTCATAGAATATGTGACTGGAAGTTTACCAATTTACCAAGCTCGTTTTTGAAAATAGTATATTCATTAAAAATATTTTGTGGAAAACTATCGTTGTTATTCATACTTATATGGTGGACCTCTCTATTAAATGAAATCAGTCCCGTTCTCAGACTGTCTTTGAGGCCTAACAGTGACTGCACGCCTTTTGGCTAAGTAAAACTGCAAGCCATAGCTGTTTCCAGCAGAATGGCATGAAAGAACTACTGTGCCCTCAGTATGATTCTCTTCACCACCATAAGCAACTAGTTTTGCACACTTTCCTGAATCAAGTTTCGCACCAGATGTTCTTCATCTCACATTGCTGCAGTCCTTACACTTGGGTAGTCCGCTGTCCTCGGTCGGCCTGAATATCAAAGTATAAGGCTGACGTCGGTCAAGGCGCATTTGACTGACATCAGGACGTCAGGGTACAAATGCGCATGACCGACGTCATATCCTCTGTCTTTTTTGCCGCATGGTCCGATGCAGAAGCAGCGTTGCAAGTGCCGGTTGGCGTTCTGAAATTGTTCGATTTCGGAGTTTCAGACTGAGTCAAAGTTGGCTAAGTACCCCGTTGGGGAATATTTTAGTTTTTTCTTGCCTCAGTGGTTTACCAGATGTCAGAAAAAGTGAATAATTGTATTTCTTGTGGGAAACAGATACCGCATAGAGACTATCATACTTTGTGTATTCCTTGTTTAGGGCCTGAGCACGACGTTGTTGGGTGTCGCTCTTGTGCTAGATTCAATAAGCGCACTATAAAGAGAAGGTTAGATTGTGCCAGGTTAGTCTTCGGGAAGCGGTGCAATTATAAAATGCCGTCGGATGCTCCGACGCCCGCTTCTTCGAAAAAGCGCAAGGACAAAGCAGTTAAGCCTAGGCTAGAAGAACCGTCTGTACCGGACGCCGGTTCTTTAGAGGTGTCGGTGGAGCCGGTGGTTCCACCGGAGGTTTCTTTGGGATCCCAGGGAGAGACTTTGTTATTGCAGGATGTGGCCTCTCAGGAGGCAGGTCAGGCTGATGGGGCTTCTCAAGTTTCTATACTCCCCTCCCTTCCCAGGGTGGTTAGGCCCTCTCCTTCTGTTTCTAAGGCTTCTCCCAGAGGCAGGCCAGGTTTAGCTTCAGTTGGTGTCACCCCTAGTTCTTCTGGAACTGTGCCCAAGAAGCATATGCTTAAAATGGCAGAAGATTTGATAACTTTGATTAGGGGTTCTTTGCCCCCTCCTGATAAGAGACCTAGGGTGGAGCCTGAGCTAGGGAGTTTTGAGCAGGCTTCGGATGTTTCAGAGTCTTCGGCTGAAGACTTGCAGGAGTATTCCCCTTATTCTGATTCTGATGTGGATGATTCTACTCCTTCTGCTTCTCCCCCTGAGGATTTTTCTTTTTCAGAAACTCTTCATTCCATGAGGGAGCATTTTAAGTGGGAAGGTCAGGACTTCTCTGATTCCAGGAAAAGGCTTAGGGAATTTTTGTTTTTACCCCAGCATAGGCCTTTGGCTATACCTCCTGTTTTGAATGTGGTGGAAGATGTTTTTACAGAGGCTTCTCTTAATCCTGATTCTTTGCCTCCTGCTCCTGTTAAACCGGATAGGTATTACAGGGTGCCTGAAGCTCATAAGTATCTTTTTAAGAGTCCTAGGGCAGACCCAGAAACTGTTAGTCAGGGGCCTAAAGGTGTTGAGGCTTCTGTTGTCAAGAATCCGGTTCCTACAGATAAAGAGGCCAGGGCCTTGGATAGATGGGGAAAGAAAGTTTATACTTCTTCCACTCTAGCTATGAGGGCTTTGAATTGCCAGTTTCACATGTTGAAATACCAAAACTATCTCCTTTCACAATTGAAGTCTAAGGTTGATGCTCTGGCGGAAGGTATTGATTGTAAAGAGTTACAAGATTTAGTACATGTTTCTGAACAGGTGGGTAAGCATTCTTTGCAATGTGGTTTTGATGCTGTACAGGCCTCGTCTAGGGTGGCTGCCACTGGGTCAGTTCTTCGCAGGCACGCCTGGCTGAGGGATCAGAATTTATCTGACCATGTTAAAACAAGGATTTTAGATGCTCCTTTACAATCTGATGTGTTGTTTGGTTCTCCTGTTGAGGCAGTTTTAAAGAAAATGGAGGACAAGGCTAAGTCTATGCAGACTGTTAAAGATTTTTTGCAGGTTCAGCCTCCAAAGTTTAGTAGAAATTGGCCTACTAAGGGGTGGACGTATCCTTCTTATGATTCCCAGTCTAGGGGTAGATCTAGACGTGGTAGGGGCAGAGCTCAGGGCTCTTTCAGGCCTAGAACAGGAGTTCTCCTGCACAGTCTTGGTGAGGGTAGGGGTCAGTCCTTTCGTAAACAGACCCAATGACCTACCTTTTCAGCTGCCAGAGCCTTCTCGTCTGGCAGCTCCTTTGGGAGGAAGGTTGGCACTTTTCAAAGAAAATTGGAGTTTAATTACCCAAGACAGATGGGTATTGGATATCATACACCACGGTTACAGGTTTTATTTCCATACCTTGCCTCCTTTCAAAGGCATGCCAGACGTTCCTCCTCAACAAAGAATAGAGGCTCACAAGCAAATTTCTCTGTTACTCCAAATAGGTGCCATACAGCCGGTCCCTATGCCAGAAGTGGGCCTAGGATTTTATTCTCGCCTGTTCCTAGTACCAAAGAAAGGGAACACGTGGAGACCAATTTTGGACTTATCTATCCTCAACACTTATCTGGACATTCCCAAGTTCAAAATGTTGACGTTACAGCAGCTTTTACCTCTGCTGGGCAAAGATCATTGGATGGTAACTTTGGATCTCAAGGAGGCTTATCTTCATGTTCCTATCAGACTGAGTTGCAGGAAGTATCTGCGTTTTCGAGCTGGGACTTCTCATTATCAGTTCTCTGCATTGCCCTTTGGCTTATCTACTGCGCCCAGAGTGTTCACGAAGGTTCTGGCTCCAGTGATAGCTTTCCTCAGGTTAAAAGGAATACAGATCTATCCTTATTTGGACGATTGCCTGATTCTGGCTCAAGGAAGGGACGAGCTTCTTCATCATTTGGATTATGTGATAGCAGTGCTAAGATGCCTGGGGTATTCTGTGAACGAAATAAAGTCCAGTCTAGTACCCTCTCAGGACATGTGCTTTCTGGGTGTGAGACTGAATACAGCATCCCAGATGGCCTTTTGACCCCGGACAAACAAAAGAATCTTTCCCTTTACTTTCATCAGTTGTCTCATCAGTCCAGGCTGACTGCAAGGACAGTCCTTCAAGCCTTGGGGTTCATGGCATCTTGTATTCTGGTGCTTCCCAATGCCAAACTGCATATGAGGAAGCTACAATGGTATCTCAAAAATGTATGGACACAGCACTGCCAGGATTTGGACACTGTCATTCAAATAATACCTTGCATTCAAAAGGAATTGTTGTGGTGGGCTCAGGAATGTCACCTAAACAAGGGACTCTCTGTGACCCGACCAGAGGCGAGTCAGATTCTAACGACAGATGCCTCAGACAAAGCTTGGGGAGCTCATCTGAATGGAAAGTGGATACAAAACAAGTGGCCTGCCAGACTACAACATCTACATATCAACTTGAAAGAGATGTTAGCAGTCCAGTTTGCATTAATAGCTTTCAAGGATTTACTTCTTCCAGGGCAGGTGTTGATTCTAACAGACAACACAACTGTCATGTGGTACATCAACAAGCAAGGCGGGACACATTCTTATCCTCTATGCAGGCAAGCAATGATTTTGTGGGAGACTGCTCTCAGTTTACAGCTACATCTTCAGGCAAGGTTTCTGCCGGGAGCACAGAACTCCTTAGCAGATGTGTTGAGCAGACAAATTATGGATCCCCACGAGTGGAAATTGGATCCTCATGTATTTCAGAAATTGACAGTGTCATGGGGAACTCCAGACATAGATCTGTTCACTTCTCCACTAAACCACCAGCTGCCAAAGTTTTGCACAAAAAGGTTTCATCCCACAGCTTGGAAAGTGGATGCTCTTTCCTTCAATTGGAGCAATCTTCATGTGTATGCCTTTCCGCCTCTGCCTCTCCTCCCAAAGGTACTACTAAAGGCCAGACAAGACAAGCCAAGGATGATTTTGATAGCTCCAGATTGGCCTCGACAGCATTGGTACCCATTACTGAGAAGCCTGGTACGGAAGCCTCCATGGCCTTTGCCTTCGATTCCACACCTGTTGTCTCAGGAGGACAGTCATTTGCTCAATGTCAAGCTTCACTCTCTGCACCTAACAGCCTGGCATATTCTGTTTTGAACCATAGTGGGCCTCCACTTCCACAGCAAGTTTTGAATGTTCTTTGGAAGCTAGAAGGCCTAGTACAAGGAAAGTGTACGCAGATAAATGGAAGAGATTTTTTTTTGGAGTGCAGCAAAGGATTTTGATGTTTCTGAGCCTAATTTAAGTGTGGCTCTTCAATATCTTACTGAGTTACTGGACAAAGGTTTGTCCTTCTCTTCTATTAAGGTTCATGCTGCAGCAATTTCGCTCACTATGATTGTGACCCACCATTGTTTTCTCATCCTTTGTTCAAGCAATTTCTTAGAGGGGCAAAGAATATAAGACCCCACGAAGAGCTCCTACTCCTGCTTGGGATCTCAATTTTGTGTTGGAGAAACTCACTCTACAACCTTTTGAGCCTGCAGCTACTACTGAATTAAAGTTTTTATCATGGAAGACTGCTTTTTGTTGGCTATTACCTCTGCAAGAAGGGTTTCTGAGTTGCAGGCCCTTATGGCGGTTGAGCCTTTCTTAATTTTCCATAAGGATAGGGTATCTTTACGTACTAATCCTTCCTTTATGCCTAAAGTGGTTTCTAGTGTGGCTTTAAACCAAACTATTCATTTGCCTACTTTTTATGCAAATCCCCAAAATAAAGGGGAAAAGATTTTGCACACTTTAGATGTACACAGGCAGTTGCGATATTATTTGGACAGAACTAAAGGGTTCAGGCAGTCTCAGCAGTTATTTGTTTCTTTTGCTTTGAGTTCTCAGGGCAAGCCTGTGTCAAAACAAACTATTTCTAAGTGGATTGGGTTTTGCATTGCTTTCTGTTATTCCCATCATGGCAAGGAGATTCCAGCTGGGATTAGGCCTCATTCCACTAGGGCTACTGCCACTGACAGCTTTTTTGAGGGGGGTGGCAACTAAGGATATTTTGGAGGCAGCTACTTGGAGTTCAGTGCATACTTTCTCTAGGCAATATCACCTACCACTTTACTCTAAATCTAGGGCTGGTTTTGCCACTGCTGTTTTGCAGGGCATTTTGGCAGCTCCTGCTTCCTTATAGTTTGGCCATCCTCCCTTACCTCTGCTTTGGGATTCTACCCAAGTGTAAGGACTGCAGCAATGTGAGATGAAGAACATAGTACAGTTTTGTACCTACCATAAATGTAGATGTTCGAAGATCCACATTGCTGCAGTCCAATTTACCCTCCCTCCTTCCCCTCTGTAGTTAGAGGCGGTTGTGTGGGTTGGGTTGTCAATATGAGGTATATTGTATATTGTATATTTTGTATATATTGTACATATTTTTAGTGCTAGGATGGTTGGTTGTTTGTTTGCTGTCTTTTGGTTTTGACCTTTATTTTTAGGGTCTTCTGACATCTGGGGCAAGAAAAGACTGAGGATATGACGCCGGTCATGCGCATTTGTACCCTGACGTCCTGATGTCAGTCAAATGCGCCTTGACCGACGTCAGCCTTATACTTTGATATTCGGGCTGACCGAGGACAGCGGACTACCCAAGTGTAAGGACTGCAGCAATGTGGATCTTCGAACATCTACATTTATGGTAGGTACAAAACTGTACTTTTTTACTTTAGCAAACATTTGTGCTGATGTAATATTGCACTTAGATCCAGTGTCTACTTTAAGCTCTACAGTTTTCCCATGAATTTGTATAGTACAAAATATTTCACTCTTTTCTGACAACTGATAATCTTCTGTATTAACTGTTTAATCGATCCCAGAGACACCATCAACATAGAAAGTTTGCTCACAGCTCTCGGAGTTTGCTACAGTCTCTATCTGATTTACTTGCTTCTTCGGATACTCTCTTTTAATATAAATTTGTGACACTTTAGACAAAGCCTTTTGAAATGATTCCTCTTTTTGCATCTGTGACATTGCTGACCAAAAGCTAAACACTTTTCCCATTTAGTTCATGACTGCCTCCACAATTGAGACAATTAACAATGAGATTGGGTGTGGCACTGCCTCTCTGTTTATATTTCTTTTGCACCTTAACTTTCTGCTGCACACCATCAACATTCACACTACCAGATACCACAAACATGCTTTTCTCTTTTGTAAGCATATTTGTAAGCTTTTCTATAATCTCATGTATTTGACAAATCTCAGTGGCTTTGCTCAAACACCACATACTAGACAGTCTTTTATCAACTCATCTTGTAGATCACCAAATCTGCATGTTTTTACTTTATTTCTTAAGTCTGTAATATATGCAGCAATAGTTTCACCAGGCTTTTGATTTCTTATGTAAAATGTGTGCCTTTCCATTGTAATCTTGATTTGAAGGTTACACATTTCTCTTAATTGACATTTTAAGTACTCAGGGTCTTCCCATGTTTTAGTCTGTATCACAGTATAGTGGCTCTCCCCCTTCCCTGCATACATAGCAGGTGCATTCACAATTGAACGTGCGCAATGACCTCTGAGCCAGCTAAATTGAGAAGTATAAGTGCTCTTGCACATGCGTTTTTATTAGAAAATGCAGCCTATATGAAAATATGATATTTTTGCTCAAACCCTCGCCAATTCTCAGCAATGTTATTATCATCAAACACCAGTGGCTCAGGTCTGCGAAATCCCTCTGCCATAACAACAAATTTCTTTAAACATAAGTATAGTATTTGTATTTGTAATTTTGCTCAATTGCACAACAATCTCCGAAAATGCTTTACTTTAACACTGCAAAAACCTTGAACACTCCGGAAACATCGGACACTTTGAAAAGTCTTAGTTACTGCAAAAAAAGTTGGACATTGCGAAAAAATTCAGATATTTTTGCTTTTTTGAACATTTTAAACACTTTGGAGATTATTTCAAACACTTCAAATATTATGCCACTATCTCGGACATTTCGAACATCTCAGAAATTATTTTGAACACTTTGCATGCTATGTCACATTTGGCGACTGAAAATCATTTGAAAGGAATGTAAGTAACTTAGAATAACTGCTGACCCATTTGCAATTTCACTCCTGGATATTACTCAACTTCTAACTGCGTGACTCGAGCTGCTTCAACTTTGGATCCCATTCTGACACCATGTCGCATGTTTCGTGTATTCAAAAGAGACATTGAGGCTGGGTATGTGTTCAAGTCGCTTATTGTACATAAACACATGAGGAGCTGTAACTTGTACATATACTTTGTACTTCATATGCTTACTGACTGATTTGTTACTTCTAACACACACGTGCATCTCCATTCAAGCTTACATTCACAGTGACTGACTACACAAAATGGCACTGATCTTGCACGTGCTCAGTAACTTATATGCACATGCTGTCTAGCTGCAGTGGTTCAATATATACATTGATCTACATCCTGCACCACCCAAAGTGGGGCATAATCCCCCTCACCCCCAAATTTATATATACCAACTCAATGACTGACATGAGATGGATAAAAGGGAATATTCTAACAAGTGTCAGTCTTGGACTTTGTATATGTAAATCCAGATTAACAGCTATTTGGTCTCCATATCTCAGGAGTTGGCAATGCAGATCTTGACATTTTAAACTGCTACCATTTTTTGCAGGCTTTTTCACAATGCTGTACTGAGATTTATACTTTTGTGAACACCTCAGGGGATGTAGATGCTGACTCCAAATGCATTCTTAGCTAAAGAAGAACACCCACATATTGCCTATAGCATTCTAAACTTATTTCAGTCAAGAGAAGGTCAAGACAATTTTTGGAGCTAAGGAAGGTTTCAGACACAAATGGCCTATCACTAACACTGTGCAGAAGCTTTCCTGCAGTCTTATCCAGTGTGTTGGTATGTTTTGCATAAAGATGGGTATTGCAAAGGCTCTCCTTTGTCCTAGAATGAAGCCCTGGTTTTAGTTGTTTTCAGGTTAGATGAAGGCGAAAGCAGTCTGGGTCTTAAAAACCCATTTTTTTATTGAACACAATCTGTAATTTTTTACTTCACTTTTGATTTTCTCCACGCTTTCTGGTCCACAGTGATCATTACAACTGTATACTGGATATGTAGGCTCAGAGCAGCATAAAAAAACAAAACAAAAAAAAAAAAACAAAATCAACAACAAACATTATACTGAGTCACGAGCCCTCTAGGCTTATGATCCTGGATACAGAGAAGACCTTTCACAGTGTAGAGCATCTGTTTAGCCCTTTTTCTAACAGATTTTGGCCAAGTTTAACACTGTATTACAACTTCTTCAAAACCTTATAAAGGAGTTTGAGCCACAAATAAAACTGGGAATGCTCTATCAGAATGTACCAGTCAAATACCATTTTCTCCATCCTTTATTTTGTGTCCTAAACTTAGAACCCTGAGGCTTCGTCTCTCTAAGCTTGGACACAAAGTGAATGATGGTGCCCAGTTCTAAACAAGTTCTATTTCCAGCTCCATGGCTCACAGAAATGGAGTTCTGACTGCAGATATGAGTTATATGAGGTCATTTATAAGCCTGATGCTAGAAGAGCTCACTGTGTGAATGTGAGTGAGTGGTTGAGGTTGACTCACTTCTCTTTGGGTGGTTAAGAGGCGATGCTGTTGTGTAAGGTTACCATACGTCCGGGTTTCCCCGAACACATCCTCTTTTTTGGGCTCCTGTCTGGGTGGTTTTTGAAAATTCTGCGATTTGTCTGGGTTTTAAAACCCGGACAAATCGCAGAATTTTCAAAAAGCAGACATCTCTATTTCGGAGTTTTTTCTCCACTTTCTTTTTTTTTTGATTGGCTCATATACTGGTATACGAGCCAATCAAAAAACGGAGCTCTGTTCAGTGCAGAACTGCTTGATGTTCCACATTGAACAGAAGAGGGTCTACTGTTCGAGGTTTTGATTTGCTCACATACAGGCCAATCAAAAATCTCCAAACACGGACTTTTTTTTTTTTTTGCTCTTCAACTAAGAGTAGAAAGAGAAAATATGTGCTGCTATCAGCACATATTATTTCATCGTCTTAGGTTGAAGAGGTCTTTAGTTTTAGTCCTACAAGAGTAAACCTTTTTTTTTTTTATTTTTTTTTTTATTTGCTCTTCAACCTAAGAGGACGAAATAATATGTGCTGGTACATACAAAGAATTATGGTAACCCTACTGTTGTGCTATATGGTTGTCAACTGGAAACAGTCGGAGTGGTACAGCAAGCAGCAGAGAAAGAACCAAGGATGTGCACTTTGCCTGTCAAGCAGTGTAGGGTGCTGTGGCTGGAGTTAGGACATCTCTGGAAGTTCTTATGTGCCTTTTAACTTGCTCTGCTGGCCTTGTACATACAGTGCCATATGGAGAGGTAAAACTTAGGAGTAAAGCCCTCTTTACCCATAGAATAATGGCTCTTGTCCTGGCTCTTAACTCATGTCAGCACCCACTGATGTTATGCTCAGAAGAGGAGACGATTTGGCAGAAAAAAATTCTGAACAGATTCTGCCATTGTTTGAGGATAATCTTGGCATATTTTTCATCCCCAGAAAAGGATTTATATATTTATTTGTATTTGTTAAATAGATTGCTGAGTTATCCCAAGGACTCTTTTTCAGTCACGACCAAGGCCATTAAGCAGTCACAATTAGAAGTATATATGTACAGAAATCATATGTACTATTCCAGCTTTGGTATACATGTGTACATCATATACAATGCTACAGTGGGTGTGATCTTATATAAGGATATTTCAGTTATTGTTTCACCATATATACTGGTCTGCATAACAGTGGGCCATCCTGAAGATGTAAAGTGAAGTCTTTAGTTACTAGCTTACTTTTCCATGGGGAATAGTACTTGGTATTGATCAATTTAAAGATTTAGGAGTCTAGATCCATCCCACAAGTGCTGTTGAGTCACAGGTCAACAGTGTGCTACACTGAAGTGCTATGTCTTAGGGTCTTGTGTTACTTGGTTAGCCCTGATTATACTGTCCTCTGGAATTTCAGTGACATTAGTGAACATCCTTCACTGGTTCATGCCTTTGATACAGTCCCATTAGGGAACACTGTCCATCCTTCCAATTCTGTTGAGTCACATCCAGCTCCTATAATAAGCCCATGAACAGTTGTCACCATCCACACAGCTTACAAGGCAAATTGCCAGGGTTTTCTTCCATATCATGCACACAGAGGCAAATACACATGCACATGAACTTATACACACACACACACACACACACACACACACACACACACACACACACACACACACACACACACACACACACAGTTTCATGACACCAGTCCACCTACTGCAGTAGTTTGTGATGCGGGAGCAGTACTGAGGAAACCCTAGCAAACACAGGGAGGATATGTAGACACCTCACAGTAGGACCCCAGCTGAGAACCAAACAGGAGAACCTCCTGCTGTGAGGTGAGACTGTTACTCACTACAACATAATGCCACCAATTAAACACTGCAAATTACCTTCATACTTAAACTTTTACCAGGCTACCCCAATTCTTTTGTACACATCTTGAAATTGTTCTCCCATGTTGCATGAGTACTACACTTGTCTCTGTTAGAATAATGAACTCCTGCCTTCCACCTGGTAAGAGGTTACAGCAATCTGGCAGCATTAAGTTTTATTTACTGTGAACCCTGACTCCATTTGGCCACAGTTCTGTGACCATGTAACAGCTAAGTACAGTCTGCTGAATTCTCACTTCTTTAGGTACATGCAGATAAAATATCTACATACATACTCTTAGATCTACTCCCCTCCCTTTACACCTCACATGGATTATTATTTTCCCTGGATCCTTATATTCATGGCTTACGAGGCCATGAAACAGACCTAAATTACCCCCCCTGCAAGCAGCTTTGGGCTGGTTGGTCCTCTTTAGATCTTAATATCACTGCTCCTGGCATTGTCCTTAGCCCCTCACCAAAACTGTTCCTCTGCCAAGTGAAGGTTGCCTCTGAAACTGCATTAACCAGCACTTTATATCTGACAAACCAGGAAGTCCCTGGCCATCCATCCTGAGTTTTAAAGATATGATGAGGCGGTTTTGGTCTCAGGGTACCACTGCTTTTGGTTATGCATGCTGCTAATCATATTTAAAACTGAATTGAAGGAGCTTTTACTGAGTTGTGAGCTGACCTCATTCAAGCCTCAGAGGCCTTGCCTTTGTTCTTGTGTCGCATATCATGAATACAGCAAAAATTCCATCTTAAGTCAGTTTATGTCATATTATTTATAACAAAATCTGGATCACAGAGCAATAACATTTCCCTTTCTTCCAACAAGCCACAGTACCCATACAGCAGTGAGCTATTTGCTGTGTGATTATCCCTTATCCTACAAAAAAAGACAAATTGTGTGTTTGATATTCATAAGCAATTACCTTTGCCCTCATGGCCTAGTAAAGGATTTCCATAAGGCAAACATAGCTTTATTTTTTGCTGTCCTGGGGTTATTATAGGTAGCGGAATTTAGCTGGGATGTTGCTGTTCCTCTCTTTTGCCCAGAAGTTGGATATTTACATTGCAGCTCTGAGCACAAAATATGACCTTGCAGTGGTTTGAGTTTCTATACTTCTTTTTCTGCAGTGTCGGTAAAGGAACTGACTTTAGTGGTTTATCGAAACTTGGAAGGCTGGACAAGCAGAAGGTTACTGTTAACTGCCTGTTGGGAGCCAGAATCTGCCACATAACACAAGCACTCAGGTCACTCCAGAACAAGTACAAATATGACTCTGTCATTTTTCATGTTGGTGTGAATGACCTGAGATGTACCTCCCTGGACTACATGATAAGAGACATGGAAAAGCTCTCTGATCATGTAGCCCAGGCTGGTATGACCCTGACCCTGAGTAGCATCCTGCCCTCACCAAGAATGATATCTCAGTATAAAGAAAAAATGATCAATTTCAACAATTGGCTAAGCTTCTGTTGTCATTCAAAGGGGATCCAGTGTCTGTCAGCCTGGGACGACATGCTCGACAAGCTGCGTTGCTTCACAAGAGATGGCTTGCATCTAACACCCCTAAGCTTTTGAATACTAGCCAAGGTTCTTGCTGCCCCCATAGTGCAATTTTTAGGCAAGGTTCAAAAGTCAAACCCACCTCCATAAACAGCACAATTAACAAAAAACGGAGGGTTATGCTACTCAACGCCAGGAGTTTAAATCACAAAATGCACGCGCTCGAAGCACTCCTATGGAGAATGTCGACATCTGTGCAGTAACTGAAACCTGGTTCAAAGCTCCAGAGAGCACCCCAGCACTACTGAGCTACAACTCATACCACACATTTCGGCCACAGAACACGGACCGAAACACAAAAGGAGGGGGTCTATCCATATTCATCAAGTATACCTACACCTCCAGGTTATTGGCGCAGCATGATACCTCTGAGATCATCCATGTGCAACTAACATCGGGCAAATCTCCAGTGCAAATTGTGGCCTGCTACAGATCACCCTCCATGACCCAGGACCATCACTCCACCTTTCTGGAGACACTGGAAAACATTAAGGTCCTACCGAACACCCTGATATTGGGCGGTTTCAATTACCCTACCATTAACTGGTAAAACTACTCGAGTACAAACTCCCAGGCCCAGCGCTTCCTAGAATTCATCAACTCAAATGCCCTGGATCAGCTGGTAAACTCCCCTACCAGAGGTGAAAACATATTGGACCTGGTCATCACCAACATGGGAAACAGGTGTTCCACACCGGAGGTCAACCCATCACTGGTTAGATCAGACCATAAACTAATCACTCTGGATGTCCACACCCCACCACCACCCCCAACTAAGGAAACTACAGTAAAAAACTTTTCTAAAGCAAACTTCACCTTACTTAAGACAAAGGTGGTAAGTTTTACAGCCCAAGATGCAGAAACCATTACAAATGCACTCTCTGAGCACCTACAAGAATGCATGGATCATGCCATCCCTAGCAAAACCAAGACTCACTCCTCTAAGAGAAGGAAACCAGTCTGGTGGACCCCTGCCATAAACAGGCTATACAATAGAAGGAGGAAACTAATTCAGAAAAAAAGCAAATCCCAAGAAGGAAAGACATCCCTGATCAGTATCAGTAAGAAACTAAGGTCCCTCATAAAATCATCCAAGGCTAACTTCGAAAGAAAAATAGCCAAGGATTCAAAAGATAACCACAAAGCCTTCTTTAGCTATGTTAAGAATCTAAGTGGCAACTCGCATATATGCACTGAACTAGTGCAAAATAGCACAAAATATACTGAACCTACTGATATTGCCAACATCCTGGCAGATAGATTAATTGCAAACCTCACCCCCCTCTCACCCCCAAAAGGGCCCACAACAATACCAGAAAAGTGTAGTGTCCTGGAAATCACAGACACACAGGTGAAAACAGCCCTTTCAAAAGCCAAAAACACAGCGGAAATGGGGCCAGATGGTGTCCCAGGCTGCGTCTTGCACGAACTACAGAATGAACTAACCCCCCACCTAAACACGCTGTTTAACCTCACCCTCTCAACAGGCTACGTGCCCATAGAATGGTGCACAGCAACGGTTATTCCACTCCACAAAGGAGGGGCCACAGCTGACCCTGGTAACTATCACCCCATAAGCCTGAGTAGCCTGGTCTGCAAGGCTATGGAGTGCATCATCATGGAACTCATTAAGAAAGACATTGGGAACCTCCAAACACTTGACCCAACCCAGTTCGGCTTTGTTAAGGGCAGATCATGCCTACTAATCCTGGTTGACTTCTTCAAGACAGTCACCAAGGCCATAGACGAGGGAAAGGTGGTTCACACAGCCTACCTTGACCTCCCCAAGGATTTCGACACCATTCCCCACTTGGGTATTACAGAAAAACTCACCAGCCTGAACATAAACCCTACATCATGAGATGGGTTGCCAACTGGCTTACTGACGGAACACACACGATAAGAATAGCAGGCTCCAGGTCCGACTCTAAACCAGTCACAAGTGGTGTCCCATAAGGCTCGGTCCTGGGGCCACTTCTGTTTGGCATATACTTCTCAGAAGTACAGGCAAATACAGGAGGACTACGGCTAACCAAGTTCGCCGATGACTGCAAACTGAGAGCCATAATTGACTCTCCGGTTGACACGGACATCCTCCAAAAGGGCCTTACTGAGATGGACACCTGGTGTCAAAGTCATGGCCTCAAGCTAAATGCCAAAAAATGCATAGTCCTCCCATTTGGGAAAAACAAAACACCCATGAATTACCACATAGGTGGTAGCCCCCTTAATACAGAAGAGGTAATAAGAGATCTGGGGACCCAGGTAGATAGTAATCTCTCCTTTGACAATCATATTGCCAAAGTAGTTAGAAAATCTTTCTATGTGGCCCATCTAATTACTAAAGGGTTCGCATCTAGAAATAAAGAGGTTATAGTGCCCCTCTACTCGTCACTCATCAGACCCATCATAGAGTACAATGCCCCATTTGGGATGTACCTCACAAGACACTTCCAACAGCTGGAAAAACTACAAAAGTACCTCACCAAGAGGATTACTGGCCTCAAACATATATCCTATGCAGCCCGACTGAAAAAACTCCAGCTGTGCTCAGTGGCATATTGGTTACTCAGAGGTGATCTCTGCCTGACGTACAAAGCCAAGTCCAACTCAGAATTGATGGACATGCTCCACCTAAAGAAATCCAAGTCACTGTGAGCCACGTGCTCTAGTGAGCTAAACCTCACCACAACAGTAAATAGAACATGCTGGAGGGATAGATTCCTGTCACAGAGACTCCCCATGCTTTGGAACAAAATTCCAAACTACATTAGGCAGAGCCCCTCACTAACACTCTTCAAGAGAAACCTTGACAAGTGGATGGGTAACAGAAAATAACCCCTGGGATCACTTCATTGGCTCTGCTTGCCAGAGGATCAGTTAATTAATCAATGGGGTGGCGAAAGCCGACACGCTCTGGCTAAGCTTATAAATGCCCTCGGGCAGATAGCCTAGTACCTACCTATGAACCTATATATCTCTCTGTAAGGTATCTCTCTGATAAGCTGATCCCTCTGTCATTGGTTTGAAATTTGATTAGTTTCTGCTGCCATTTATCTTTATTTTCATTGTTTACTCTTTGCCTTGCTTCTTGTTGAAACCAAATGCTATCTGTTCATTTTGCTACTTGTCCTCTCTCATAATTTGTTTAGCAAATTGCATTTAAATGCTAAGAGTTTTAGAAATTACAATGAACAGGACAATTCTTTAAAACTATGATTTGTTTTTAGGTCAGGAAAAAAAAAAGATATAGCACCCCGCTAAGTGTAGACTCAGTGGTACATGATCTGGGTACTCAGGTTGATAGCAATCTAAACTTTGAATACCACATATCCACAGTAGTAAGGAAATCCTTCTATGTGGCATCTTATAAGTAAAGGCATCATGTCTAGAGCTAAAGATGTTATAATTCCATTATACTCGGCGTTCATCAGACCAGTAATTGAGAACAATGCTCCGTTTTGCATGTACCTCACCAAACACCTGCAACAATTGGAGAGACTACAGAAGTTTCTCACCAAAAAAATTACAGGGTACACAAAACAAGTCTTACATGGAAAGAGTGAAAGTTCTGTCACTGTATTGTGTCTCCTACATGTTGCTAAGGGGTGATCTGTACGTGGCTTACAGGGCAGTCTTAACCTGGCCCTGATGGAAATGCTTACATGTTCGTAAATCAAACTGCAGGAGTGTCATTCACTCCAGGGATCTTAACCTAGTCTCTGACATGAACAGGTCATGCTAGAGATACATCTCCCAGATACTGCCACTTCTCTGGAACAAGCTTCCAATTCACGTGAAAAAGAGCTCCTCCCTGTCCCTCTTCAAACGCAACCTACATCAATGGATGAGTGACTGCAAATTCACTCCCGGGGTTGTGCCCATGTCCCTCCTGGACAGAACAAGTTAGAATAACCACCATAGACCCTTACTTCTGCAAACTTTACTCACCTATCCACCAACAGTTGGGGCAACTCGGGATAAATATGGCTAGGCTTGTAAGGGTTCTAGGGCCGTTAGCCTAGTAACCTCTTATCAACCTATGATTTTTCAAAAGTCATCTTTAGCATACTGTCATAGTAAAAGTTTTAATAATAGTGTCTGTTCTGAAAGCTTGGCAGAGAATTTTTTTTTTTATTTAATCTGTAAGTCACCATTATTAAAGAACAAAAAAAAAAAGGATTTCCTCATGGTGAAAGAATTGCACTGAAACTCTGGAACCAGCATGCAGAAGATGTTCTTAGTGGGTGGCAGAAAACCATGGAGCAAAGATGTACACGTGTATCAGCATTTTTTTCCTGTTAGGCATTTGTTACTTCTAGGCAGTAGAACAATCCAGAAATTGTAAGTCATATACCATATCTCTCTGTGACAGATGGGACCCATTTTTTTTGGTTTCATTGCTTGACAGTATTCATTGTATTGTGTACAGATATGCCACTGATACAGCAGATGTTTTCACATCTTCATCTCCCTAGGTAGTACATTTAAAAATATATATACTTGAAAAAATATCAAAACTCTTTATTTCTGCAGATAAGGTTTGACAAGATATACTATATTAAACTAAATAGCACTTGTATTACTACTTGTAATCGGAAGGTATGTGAAGACATCAACACATAATGTTCAGAAGAGTTCATTAGCAAGAAGCAAGTACTCATAGCAGATAAGGAGCTCCAAAAATGACATCAGTCAGGCTACTGGATACACTTTCAGTGGGCTTTTCTCCTTGAAATCTAGGGAGGGAACGTCAGTATAGAAGCACATACATAACAGAAGATGCCATCACATCCATTAGTCCTCCCTCAATCACCAAAGGCTAGATAAATGACCAAATGTAGCCTAGAGTAACATTTCTTGCATGACACTGGTGACTTCTGGAAGACTAACATCCCTTTTTATGCATCATCTAAATACCTGTGTGTCCTGTCCAAAAGTATGTTTTAGAACCTGTCAATGTAACTAGGTTGCATACACAACACAGAACAAGTCACTAGATAAATGGAAGTTACAGTAGAGGTGACACATTCAAATAATTAAGTATGTCACTTGAGACAGTATCTTGAATAAAGGGGTATCATTTATTTAACTTCATTTATTTAACTAAGGCTGCTGTGGAATCATGTGACTGTATTGAAAGGAAAAGCCCAAAACTGTCAAACTTAAGAATGAACATTTGCAAAAAGGGTTCTAAATTCTAGGCACTACACTCCTTTATAATTAATCATTAATGCAACAGTGATGTCAATGCATTTTAATTCCTGGATTTTCTGGACACTTTAACAAGTACGACCTTGTTAAACAGACAGTTCCATTATCACAGTTCAGTTCTCTGGGGAGACCTGACTTCAAACGGGCAAACTGAGAAGTTCAAGCAACTTTTACCTAGTAAAGTATAATACACAAAATATCAGCAACTATAAGAGAAAAATAAACACAAGAGGTCACAATCAAGGCAACTAGGGAGTAAAAAATAAAGAAATTTAATATAACAAATTTAAAAACCAGTTAGCGCTTTCGTGCCACCCAAGACACTTCTTCAGACGTATACTAAAAACACGTTCAGCTCATTTAAATACAACACCATCAATGCATCAGCATGTAGCTAACCATAGTTCTGCTTCAATTACAGATATTGAATATTCAGCTTGAACACCTCAATGAATTTATAAAAGCATATATACAAAGAACTCCTTTTATAAATTCAATGAGGTGTTCAAGCTGAATATGACACCATTAATGTTCCCTAAAAATTTTCAAACGTTGTTTGCCAATTATTTTGGTAGAACTTGAACTTGCTGTAGTAGGCTTCATCAGCATAACTTTGACTGACCTCTACTGATTGTATATTATTAAAACATACTATTGCCATAGTATATAGGCCCACAAGTAACCTTGATGATGCTGTTTTTTCAGGCTACATCACATGAGCTGGAATTTGTTTTTTTGTTTTATTTTTACCCCTCACCCTTTTTGACCATGAAACCCATTCACCTATTTGTTGTCTATATTATCTGAACAGGTTAGTGTTACATATAACACTATGGAGGAATGAGGGGAATGGCTTTGTAAGCGATGCTGTTTATAGCTATCTGGGAAGGAGTGGTTGCCATCCATGAAAGACATGTATTTTTCATTTTCTGTTTTTTTTTTGATACACTCTTCTCTCTTTTGGCCAGTCAACATGGTACATTGCTCTTACTATGCTGAGAAAAACATGGGTTTGTACTTCCACATACCATCAGTGTTCAACTTGAACATGTGCAGTTCTTGGCTGTGCTTATGCTTGTCATAGCCAGTTGTGATGAACTTGTCATACCTGGACTGACATCCAGAGGGAGCTCTTGCAGAAGGACCAGACTAACTTCCTGTCCCTAGGCGGGGTGTGCGGGGGGCAGCCTCTCAGGGTTCCTATTAGATGACCGAAGACACATTCTATCGAATGCGTTTTGGTGGAACTTAAAACAACGAAAAGGCAAAATAGCGAAGCGGCTTTTAAGCAAATTCTTTCCCAGGGAAAGAATTTGCTTGGCCGCTTCCATTACTTTGCCATTTTCGACACTGTAGTGTAATCTCGAAGTTGGTATTTTTAAGTAGGGGGGTGTGGGGGGCAAAGCCCCCCACTCCATGTATTATTTCAATTTTTTTTTTTGCAACAGTGATTTTTTTCCCTTGGAAAAAAAATCGCTGTTCTGAGCTTTCGAGATTATAAGCTTTCACTTACATGGGGTCGATTATTCATCGTTCACTTTTTTAAGCGTTCGATGATGTAATATAGACCCAGCCTCTCATTCCCAGCTCTTTCTATCTATGTGGCTTACTTTTGCAGAGCCTGTCTGTAGCACAGTCAGGACATTATCCCTCTATTCTGAAAAAAGCATCTTATCAGTAAGAATTTCTCATATATTTTTTTCCTGTGGGAAAGATGTGTTGCATAATGGGATATTATGGAATTTTTTAAATCTGTTATACAGTTCCCATTTAGATCTTTGAGGGAGTACCATACTATGTCATAGCACCAATAGCTTGCTTGTTGTTCCAAGAAGAGTAATAGTTTGTATTCCAATTAATGTGATAAACTATGCCACTTTGAGATCAATATAACTAAAATGGAATATATTCTCAGTTATGCAGTTACCTTGGAATCAGTTATTAAAAGTCAGTATGTAGGGAATCCACCCCCATCAAGCAGAAAACTAGGCATGTGAGGTTTTCTGCAATTACTTCTCCTGTCAAGGAGCAGTACTGTCAAGGAATTTGTTGTGTTGCTTCTAAGGGTCTGAAGCCAGTGAGAACGTTGCCTCCAGACAACAAATTGATGAGGCTGAGTATGCTTGAAGGAGTACTTATTCTTCAGCACCAGTAAACCTATAGTTTGTTAGTTACTTGACTCATGACAGAATATAGAATTTAGTCTGAGGGAGATTGTATACTGCATATACTGTGGACTTTATGCATTGGTTCTGCTTTGCTTAAAACACCATCTGAAGGTTCAAGGCCCATCTTGAAACAAGCAGCACCATATAAATGCTAATAACTGCCGGATGTTGGCATATAAGCAGCATACATTCTTACAACACAACTCTAGCAAGTTTTAAAGACTGCATTTCTAATCCTTTTATTTTATTTATTTATTTGACATTTGTTGACTGGGATAGTCTGACTGAGCCAAGGCCCTTTTTCTGCAGAGCCCTGAGAAAAACAGCTCCAGGAGTTTAGTCAATACAATAGTGTAAAATTCAAACATTACAGATATAAAGAATTTTAACATGTCTATTTACAAAATTTACATTTGTGAAGTAATACAACAGCATGTAACATGGTTTGATTTTAGGAAATAATTGAGGAGTGAGGAACATTGTCTTTTTAGAAATGTTTGTACTGTATTTCATTGTTGATTACCCTACTGTTAAAGTTAAAGTTTATTTTGTAATAAAATTAGTAGAAAATGTATGTATCCCCTATACTCCCCACACACATACGCACACACTCTCAAATACATAGACACACACACACACACACACACACACACACACACACACACACACACACACACACACACACACACAAACACGTACACATATACATGCGCACGATGTGTGCGCACACACACACACACACACACACACACACACACACACAGATTTGCAGTCAGATACACATATTTACTGACTATGAAGTAGCTAATTCTAATAGTATAATTTGTAAAATATTCCACTAGAAATAAAACAGGAAAGGTACTACTTTTTCTAAAAATAACAAGATACAAAGTATTCTTTATGATTATAGAAAAATTCAATAAAAATTGAGAAAAAGGCTGTTTGCCAAGTATAATAATGCCCTCCAAGACAGGTATTATGGTAGAATAACAGACTTTCCATGGATGGGGAGGCCTTCTAACTGTAGAGCTGTCTGCCATTTTCCTATAATGCCCTTTTTTTCAGGCATTATTGCTTACTTGTCTGCTCTGTTGTTTTGTATTTGTATACTTCCAGACTGATGTCTCTGAAGACGTCAGTACTTTGCATGTAGCAGTCTAGGTAATAGACGTAATATAATTTTGCTCTTCAGAAGTGGAGTCTGTTATTTATGCAGTGGTTTCAGTACAACACTATTTTGATCATTTTCAAAGCAATTAATTCGGCTTACAATATTTCAGAAAATGTATTTAGAATGAGTTGGTATTTCCTTTTAGCATAGAGATACAGTAACCTGCTTATTCATGGAGGTCACATTTCTTGGTGTAGCACATTGATGATTTTTTTTTTCGTAATTTCATTCCAGTGATATCAAAGCAGGATGCTGAATCTTCATGAAAGTAAGGAGATGGGGGACTGCCAACAAACTTAACCTTGTTTCTGAATCAGAAACAATGTGGTTTGCTTTCTTTTGCTATAAAATATGACTGGATCACATTTTTAAATCAAAAGATATCTTTATTAAATTAAGAACCGTGCCTCCTCAGGATAAAAGAAATGGGAAAATAATCCACGCTAGCTCACACTACAGATCATTTTAGTGAAGTCAGTTAAGCGCTTTCATTCCTACTCTTTTTCAGAACTTCCTCAGAGTTCCTGAATATAGGATTATTCTCCTATTTCTTTTATCCTGAGGAGGCACTGTTCTTCATTTGTGTTTGCTCCTGTTTTTCGGATCTTTATTAAATTATCACTTATAACATAGGCAATCATGCATTTATATAAAAGAAAACAAACTATATTGACATATTTTCAATTGCAAGCATTATACATCACTTATAATCTGTCCAGTCATTGTCAGCCAAACATTACAGAGCTCATTCAATTCCTGATTTTCCTTTAACCTCATTCCTCCTCCAAAACACTATTCTACATGTATTGTTCCCACAGTTCCAATTTCTTCTATGTAATTTCCACCAACTCTTTTCTAAAGATCACACTTCCAGTTGTTTTATCTCTGTTACTATATTCACTACTTATAGTACCATCAGTTTAGACTTTCATTTCCATTTTTCTAGTAATTGTTTTTTTGACAGTCATTAGAATTAAACTCAGCAAGGCCTTATTATGCATTGGCAATTCCAATTCTGTATCACAGCTCACAAAATCATTTCCTTAGCTCACCAATTTGCTCATGCAATATTTCTGATAGAATAGTTTGCAGTGAATTTTTAATTACGCTCCCGAAATGTATGTTCCCAGTTACATCTTTCTTCCACATCACACCTCTAACATTTGTAATCTACCTGAGGAAAAATACTTTGGAGTCTGCTTGAGGTATAAAAATACATTTGCAAACACTTCCAAGCAAAGATCCAACATCTTTTAGACTTTGTTGCATATTTGGGAGCCATGCATATATCTCCCATTGCTTCTTTGTGAATTGCTTATTCAATCTCTCTTCCCAATCTTTTCTAACCTACTCTGATTGATTCCTATAGTTACCATGCAATATTTTATATGCCCTGCTAATTATTTTAACAGCAGTTTCTGTTCAAGATTCTACTAAAACTCTTTCTATTACTTAGGATCCCACTATTTATTTCTCTTTGCCTGTATAATGATATCAATCATTGATAGGGAAGGCAATCTCTAGCGTGCAGTCCAAAGGAGTTCTTGGCCTCTTCCCATTCTGTTACCTTTCCTTCTCTATTTTTTTTTTTTGCTCCCACTACCTTGTTTCCTTTGCCAGTTTTTTCCACTAAATTCCAGCCCCCTCTTGACTATTCTTTGTACCCCTAATTACAGTCATCCCTACTGACAGAATCCTCTTTCTCCAACCCTGTGTTGGCTTAGTTCTTAGAACACTTTCTGCTACTTTATGAATATAATATTCTATAAGGATATTGTTATTCACCTTAAGGATCTGCACCCAAAATCCCAGTCTCTCCATGTTTCTTGAGCTTTCCCCTGTTTCATCATTATCCCTTTCCAATTTGAATTATAACTTTCTGCTTGTGCTATGTAGAAGAACCTTAACTGTATAGCTGTGAAATACTCTTTCAAATAAGGTAATCCCAAATCACTTTGTTCCATTGGAAAGATCAACTTATCTCACTTGACTCTTGCCCTCTTCCCCTCCAAGATAAAATCCTTCAACTTTTTAATTGCTATCCACATCTTCTGGTTAATAAATATATGCTTGACCTGTGTATAAAACCAAAGGGACTAAAAACATTTTCACTGCTTGTATCTTACTTTCCATATCCATAAAACATATATTTTGCTGTCAGTTTTTGTATTCTCTTTTGTTTAGTCTCGTCCCACCTGTCCTTAGCTGCCATAAAAGAATCCTTTTTCATCCATACTCCTAAGTACTTAATTTTATCATGTCCCCATAAATGTGGGTATTACTGAACCAATTCCTGTGTGGGTATATAGTTTATAGCTATCTTTGTTTTATCTTCATAAATTTTGTATCCCAAAAAGAGCTGAAACTGTCTCAGAATGTTCCAGAACATTGAAATGTCCCTTTCTGGTTTTATCAGGTATAAAGTAATATCATCTGCAATTAAAGCCAACATTTCTTGACTAGCATACCAATTATATTCATGAATTTCTGAGTCCCTTATTTTCTTTACCAGTGGTTCTAAATATAATGCAAATAAAGTGGAAAGAGGACACCCCTGCCTGGCTCTTCTGTTAAAACAAAACTTACCAGAAAAAAAACTGTCAACTCTAATTTTTGCCTCTGATTCTTCATATATCCTCCTAATCAACCTTATAATTTTATCAGGGTATACAAATATTTCTAGTGCACTGTTCATAAAGTCCCAGTTTAGTCTGTCAAATGCTTTATCTGTATCAAGCCCTACCAGAAAACAGTGATATTTTCTTACATTCTGCTTCCCTCTGGATCATCATTGTTCTTTTACTGTTGTCAAATGTTTGCCTCCACTCCACAAAAGCACATTAATCCATATCTATCAATTTTAACATAATCTTTGCCATTCTTTTAGCCATTATAGACATAAATACTTTTTAATCATGGTTTAGAATCAAAATAGCCTTTAGGTATTAAGTCCACCACCACTTTCTTCCTGGATGTTGGTGCTTCTCCTCCTTTTAAGTACTGTTAAGCAAAACCCTCCCAATCTTTATCACTTTATTCCCTCCTAGCTGCCAAACTTACCCAGAATACCATCTCTTCCTGGGGACTTCCCTCTAGACTGGTTATACATCACCATTCTTATCTCATCTACTCCTATCCTAACTGTTCATAATAGAGCCTCATCTGTCTGTAACCTTGGTATAGCAAATGTTTCCACAAACATATTAATTTGCATTTTTCTTGATTTCCACATTTCTCTGTATTATACAGCTTTTCATAAAATTTCCAAAATATATATAATGCCTCTACAGGATCTCTGGTTATTTTCCTTGTTATAGGCTCCCTAAGCTTGGCAACAACCCTTTCTACTTTCTGTTGCATGAGTCATTGTACTAAAAGTTTTTGTGCACTGGAGTTATTATCAAAAAAACGTTGCTTGAACAACAGTCTTTCTAAACTCATGCATATTATTGAGGTAGTCCCTTATTTTTTCATTAGTGCTCAACAATTGTGCCTCTGTTTGTTTGTTTGTTTGTGAGATTCCCCCTATTCTGCAATACTTTAGCCTTAGTCAGGCCCTATAAATAATTTTTCTTACTTCTTAACCATCTATTTTTAAACTCCACTTTAATTTTATCCCACTCCCTAACTTATATTTCAGAAGAAATGTCTATCTTCCCTAATAACTCCCAAATAATTTCCACTACCCATTCCTTAAATTCCTCTCTGTTTCACAGATAGGTGAGAAAGTGCCAGTGTCTCATTTTTATTTCATTACCCTGCATTTTTATTTTAGTTTTTATTGGTGCTTGATCTGAAATGCTTACTGGATGTATATCAAAACTTTCAATTAAATGCACATGTTCTTGTAATATATTACTTCTGTCTAGCCTACCACAGTTTTTGTATCTTGGGGAATAATATGTAAATTCTCTGTGAACTCCTACCACTGAATTCATATCTTCCATACCGAATATTTTCATAAATTCTGCAAAAATCTACTCTCCTTTGTTATATTTCCCTTCTAGGTCCCCCATATACATCCTCAGTGTTGGAAATCACATTCCAGTCCCCACCTATAAATAATATTCCCTGCCGAAAGCTGATTATTTCTCCCAGAATTTTCTTAAGCTCCATTGTAGCAGTTTTAGGTGGAATATAAATACATGCCAGCATAATCCTCCTCCCTTGGCAGTACCCCGTTAGTACTACAACTTTATCATTATTATTGTGTTTTCTCTTCTATCACTATTGGACCTCTTCTCACAATTAATATAAGTACTCCCCTTTTTCTTTGTCCCAGATATTCCACTGAATAACTATCCTGAAATTCTTTCTTTATCAAATTCACATGCTCGGTTCTTTCCAAATGGGTCTTCTGTAGCATAGCTGTTTCCACTCTGCATTTTTAATATAGTTCACTATTCTTTCTTTTTTGTATATATCTGTGAGGCCATTCACATTTCAAGATAATATGGGAATTATCATTATGATAAGAAGTTAGTTTCCTCACCTGTTATATATAATAGCTTTTTAAATGTCTAGTTTTAGCGTCTGTGTTATTTGCATACACTAATGTTTGTCAGGTTGATATTTTATACAGTTTCTTGTCATATCCATTTGAACCAATGCAACAACTTACAAGACTTTTTGTTTTAATGAAAACCTTCAAAAAAAAAACAAAAAACAAACACACCCCCAGAACCTATTAACTTAATACTAGCACACAAAGCTATGTATATCTTCAAATAATGGAGTTTAACTCTCCCAATAGGAACAACTGTCCCAGATTAACAGCTATACTCACAGACTTGAATCAAGCTGTAATGAAGGTTATCCATGTAAGATGCACGATACAACCTGTGCCTGTACTTCCACTAAGTATTCTCTGTTTTTGTCTTAGCTTTATTCCTCTCTTATATGTAGAAAACACTTTAAATGCTTTCAGAAAACATCATCTCCTAGCCATTGAAAGAAAGAAAGTAGTTGTCTTTCGGCTTTTCCCAGTTAGGGGTCGCCACAGCGGAACTCCGGTCTGCTAATGATTGGCTGTAGATTTTTCACGAACGCCGAGGTGCCAGCTCGATGTCCAACCTTCAACGAAGGCATGCCCATTTACGCATGTCTTTCGAACACCTACCCAACCACGGGGAGGACATGCAGACTCCACACAGAAGGCACTCCCCACACTCCAGCTGAGTATCGAACGAGAGAACCTCTTGCTGTGAGGTAACAATGCTACCGCTGCAGTATTATGTTTTATTGCCCCTGTATCAGATTGTTTCCATAGAAACCTGAGAACCAGATAGACAGTTGATCTCCACCAGAAGCCTTCCATATTGCTCTGTGAAAATGTATGTGCTAGAGGAAAACTTTTCATTATATTCAGTGTTTTATTTATTTGTTTCCTCATAAAATTTGTTATTAAATTAAGCCAGGGGTCTCAATCCAGTTATTCCACTATGCAAAAGCAAGAAAAAGCTTATAATTTTTTTCTTATATCACACTCTTTTGTGCAGGCTTTCTTTTCTTTTTACATTGCAGTGCCTACATTTTTAAAACTTAACAAGAAGAAAGAACAAAGAAGGAAAAAATAGGGGCATCTGTTTACTTTAGTATTCCTATTACACACAAAAATAATTGAAATAAGCTTTACTTTATAGCATGCATATGTCAGTTATTACAATACATACTGTTAAGAAAAAAAAAATTACTTACAGTGAACTCTTTCCTTCCTCTTCCCCTCTTCTAAAAGTTCTTCCAAATATAAATGACATTATGTAGGGCATATGCTTTGGAGTCTGCTATAAGTTTAACAATGTCAAAAAAGTCCAGTATTTCCAGATTTTCTTGTTCTGTCATATTTCACAAATGTAATTAATGCTTTCTAATTCCATATGTAGTCATCAGTGTCTGAGTTGCTGGTTTTCTTTCTGTTGATTGCCATCTCTGTTTCATTTCCAACAACATACTTCTGTTTTTTATAGTTAACCCTTGTGTTTTTTTCTGTCTCTCAAGTACTTTCATTTGGAACATTGGAAAATATTTCACTGGCATAGTCTCTCTATAGACTTTATTAGTAGAAGAAAAAGAAGCAGAATTCCCTTCTGTTTGGTATCTCACTTTTTGGACATACTTTTGTGTTTCCTCCTTAGCATGTTCTGCATCAAAAAATTACTTTGACCCTTCAGTAAGAAAATATCATTAAAATAGCTGGATACAGCAACTTGAACTCACACTTGCTTCTCAACGTTTCCTGATTGCCGGAATAAATTTCCTCCACTTCTGCCTGGTGTATAGTGAGTAATCATTTTCAGCAAACACTCAACTGCCTCCCACTTTTAGTACTTTGCATTCTGCCACAGTTTTATGAGAATCAACTCTGTCTGCTGGTAGGATTGCATTTTTACTATTAAAGATCTAGGCTGCTTTCTCATGGCCAGATTTGGAGCATACACATGATGTGCCCTTTCAATTAACTACTCCTGCTGTGGAATACCAGTCCAGTTGCTTATTTCTGCTTTCATAAAATTAATAGTCTGTTTCCTCCGGTTCCTCTGGTACAGCAGAAAATCTCACGTCTTCCCTGTATGCTCTGTCCTCTAATTCTACCATTTTTTGAAACATCTCCTCTTGAGCAGTCTCATTCTTTGCTAGCCTTTCCTTCATTTCATTCTCTGATTTTCTAGTTTTATCAGCTTATCTGGATAACTGTTAAAAGCTTCTTCCATTTTTTCAGCCTTTTATTATTTAAGTTGATATAATCCCTCAGTGTTTCATTTATTTTAATCAGCTCTGAGTACATTTGACTTATTTTTTCCTCTAGTGTTTGCTCCTCACCTTTTGTTACTGATTTTCTCTCAGGTACTCTGAATTTCCATTTTGCTGGCATCTAGGCAGTACACTTACTAGCCAGTTACTGAAATTTACCCAAAAAGATGAATTCACTGGCTGTCTTTTCTGAGTTTCTGTTTTCACACTGAGATAGTTAAAATTAAGCTATTACTCAATGTGCAGCCATCTTGGGAGTCCATGACTGGATCACTTTAATTAAATGTAGAATGTATAATTCTGCTGCTTATGTGAAAATTTTGATTGCTCCATAATCCCACTTTTCATAACAAAAAGGAAAAAGCTCACAGTAAAACTAAGCTGGGGTTTCACTAACCCTGGTTCATAGGTTCATAGGTTAGTACTAGGCTATCAGCCCTAGAGCCTGTAAAAGCCTAGCCATAACAATTCCCTGGCTATTTCTTCCCACAGTATTTACTTACCTGGACCCCTGTCTAGCAGGGCGACTGATGTGATCCCTGGGGTAAATTTCCTATCTCCCATCCAGTCGTCAAGGTTCCTTTTGAAGAGGGCCAAGGAGTCGCTCTGCTTGACATGTATGGGCAGTCTATTCCAGAGTATGGGGAGTCTCTGGGTCAGGAACCTATCCCTCCAGTATGTTTTGTTCATTGTGATGACAAAGTTTAGGTCCCTGGAGCATGTGGCTCTAATGGATTGGGACTGGTGTTAATATAGTTACTTGAGGCAGAATTTGGGATGGGTTCGCACTGTCCAATTTACAAGTAATTATTCTTTGTAGTAGGCAGATTTTTCTGAAAATCATATATTTCCTGTTTTTCACAAATATGTTTCAGTAAAGTTGCATTTGATTAACTCACTTTCATTCATGACTCATCACAACTGCACATTTAATCATACCTCTCAACTGTCCCTGATTTTCAGGGATATCCCTGGTTTTGACAGAAATTTTAGCTCTGTCCCTCTTAATCCCTCCTTAAACTGGTAACATTTGGAAAAAATGTAGTGAATTACATTTAATAAATAATGACAATAATTAGAGTAATAGACTTACTTCTTTTATTTCAGAAAAATTATATTAATTCACATTATCTTAATCTATCAATAATGCAAGTTAATAGTGCTAATATTTTGAAAGTATCCCTGATTATTTCTGGATTTGTCTCTGATTATTGTTGAGATTAGTCCCTGACTGGTTGAGAACTATGCATTTAATGAAATGCAAGTTGGTGGGTGCCATATGAGGAGGGGGGGGGGTTGCAGTAGGAGGAAGAGAAGAAGGAGCAGTATTCTAAAAGATGGTATACAGTTTCAGAAAAACCTGTTAAACACCCCTGAATTCCACAGATTCATTTATATCCTCATATTTATGTGGTCAACAAAATGCACATGTATTCTGCTATCAGGCTTTATTTAAGCTCATTAAGAAATTGTTTTAATATCAGTTTGTTAATGTAGACTAATTATATAATTAATTGTGAGCCACAGTTATAGTTCTCACTTACTGTAGCATCATTGTACACTTAAAACTTACACATCACCTAAAATATTTTGACATTGGAAGGTTTTGTTTTATCACCCTTCACCCACTCTTACTGGCCGTGCATCATTACACATGAGTAATACTCATTTCTCAGCAGAATGTTGATATCACAAGTACAGTTATGTGCAGTCAAACATAGCATTCTGTATTTCTGTACCCAAGGCTTGATTGTTAAAAATGCAGCCCCAGTTACACTTCTATATAAAGCATGCACTTTAATCCAAAATAACTGCCCCTGTTTTATCTCAACAGCAGTACATTTAGTAATAATATTGCACCTTTACCATGTGCAATTTATTTAAACTGTACTCAGCCGTTAACTGCCAATCTGTACAGCGTTATAAAATGCTACACATATTAAAAACAGCTTACGATTAAGGAAATGCATTTTCTGTCTGCAGACTTTGCTCAGATACAGTACTGTAAATTGCCAAAAACACTGCCTATCTCACAGTACATGATAAGAATTGTAGCAAAACAGGTGTGCTTGTTTATCTAGTGTGCATTATTAATGTAAAATGAGGCAGGATGAAATATGGTGAAGGAAAAATAACCAGCACTGCTTCAAAATGAATATTATAAAGGCTAAATTTAGATTATCAATAGACCACAGTGTGTCAACTTGACATATGTGTACTGTTTTAATAATATAGGTCGGCATGAAATCACTGTTCTCTAAATAGATGTGAGGAAAGGCTAAAGAGGAAAGGGTGACAAAAGTGGTTTAAAATGTGTTATTTAAGGAAATATGGCTGTGAAAAAGGAATGCAGTTTGACTCCATATTATCTATTCTTGTGCTATTTATTCACATATACCTTAAACAGGTAGCCTTAATGTACTGTAGATTATAAAATGATTAAAAATTATGCTGCAGCTTTGCTAAATCATCATCATTAACTATCTGTCTTTGTTTACCAGTAAAATATGAATGGGAGAAAACTTACATTTAACATAATTTTTAACATATATATCAAAATGCAGTTTTATGATATCAGAAGGAAATTCAAAATACAGAAAAGAGAGAGAAGGTTAACTTATCATTTTACAGTGTACCTAACCTGAGAGAAAAAAACATTTACAATAGTTTACATAAACATTACTTGAAATAGAGCATTTACTTAGGTTGCATTTGTAAATGCAATGTGAGACCATTCATTTGAAGTAGACACAGGCTTGTATATAGTAGACAGAAATCTAACATTGCAAAAAGTTGCTGTAATATTATTTGTGCTTTCTAGTAATTAAAATAATGAAAAGAACAGGCAGCTTAAAGGGAACTATTAGAAAGAATAGGAACCATTTGATAATATAATATAATATAATATAATATATGTTAGTTGAGCAACTATGAATGTTTCATTAGATATAAGCTTGAGGAGTAAAGTAATTTGGAATGTGAAAATAGTAGGGAGCTAGATGGACTGCTTTAGAGTATTAGTTCTTTACAGATGTGGAGAGAGAGAGTGGTGAAATTGTGACGTCGTGGGGGTGAGGGGTTAGTGAGATAGTAGATGATCTGATTAGTAAGAAAAAAGACTGAGTCCTGTCACTTTGAGGCAATAATTGATATAATTTCAGTAATTAAAGTTACTTCCTTGGGGTTTAGTAAAATTAATTAAGTGGTGAGCACAATAAGGTAGTGGGGGATGTCTAGCCAGTGTAAAATTTAAGCACTAAACAGTGGTGAGTTTTTAGGGGGATATTTGCTGAAAATTTGGCTATTTATTTGTAGCAAGCATCAAGTTTAGTTTCAAGGGTAGTACTGAGATTTGATAAGATGGAGGATGAGTATAAAAGTGATGGAAGTAGGAAAGCAGTTGCTATGGATTTTCTTGCAGACTGTTTGAAAAAGCTTTGCTCTGTAGATTCATCCTAGTTTCTAGTGGGTCTTTTTGATGGCCTGGACCAAGTGTTGGTTGTATTTAGGTTTCTCATCAAATAAGACCTTGGGTATCTTCATTTATGGTATGCATTCAGTTTTTGTGTTGTTGGATGACAGGATGTGAAATTTGTGTTTTTGTTCTATGATCTATTTGAGGAGTAAAGAGCATTAGTTTTGTTTTTGAGCGTTTAAGGAGTATGTTTGCACTGCCAAGTAAGGATTCTGTGTATAGGAATGCCTGTTGAGTGATATCTTTAGGCTATGTAGGGATTGTGCTGAGCAGGTAAGTCATCATCTGCATATCATTGAGGTTTGCTTGTTTAGAGGCATAATGGAGTTTGTTGATAAATATGTTAAAAAGGAGAAGCCCTAGAATTAAATCTTAGGGAACGCCTGACTGTAACTGGCAGTAAAGTTGAGAGGTCTTTCTTTCACTTGACAGCTTGTTGCCTGTATTACAGATATCTATGGAACCAGTTTAGAGTGGAGTTTTTAGACCAAGAGATGCTAGTTTATACAATAGTTTCTGATGTTATACCATGTCAAAGGCTTTTGACAAATCGAGGAAAAATAGATGAGACTAGGTCCCCATTGTTTCTCTATTAATTAATGGTGTTGGTAAATTTGAGGAGTGCAGATTTGGTGCTGTAGTTTAACCAGAAACTATGCTGTGTGTAGGAGAAAGTAAGTTATGGTCATTGAGGAATTTAATTAGTTTAGAGTGAATAGATCTTTCCAGAATTTTGGATGGGGTGATAGAAGCACTATAGGTCATTAGTCAGGTCTGTTAAGTTGCCACCTTTATGGAGGGGGATAATGAATGATTTTTTTCCAGGTTATTTGGGACATAGTTTTCATGTATGCATCTGTTGACTAGGATGGAGACTGGAAATACTATGGATGTGGCTGCAATTTTTATGTATTCTGCTGGTAGGGTGTCAGCTGCCAGGGTGGTCAGCTTTAGTTTTAGCAAATATTTTTTTATTGTCACAGTAGGGACAGGTGCAGGCACAAACTGTTGTGTAGTATTATTATGGGTTTCTGGGATGGTGGATGGTAGGCCTGAGTTTACGAAGTGGTAGTTAAATTGAGTTGGAATGCTGTTGGAGTTGCTGTTGATTGTAGGCATGGAGGTCTGCCTGGGCATAATATTTTTTTAATGGATGACCAGAAAACAGTGGTATTGTTTTGATGTGAGTTTTGGAGGTTTGAGAAATAGGATTTTTTTTCATTGGTTATTTGCTGCTTAGCTAGGTTTCATAAGGTTCTGTATTCCTGAAGGATCTTAGATTTTTTTTGTTTTGGACCATTCTTTCCAGGCGTGGTCTGTCTTAAACATTATATCTTTGTTTACATGTGTTAACCATGAGGCTAGGTGTGGCATAACTTGCTTGATCCTAAGGGGAGACTGTTCCTTTAGTACTTTTAGAAATATCTGGTTAAGGTGGGTGACTGCTTCGTGTAGGGATAGATTGTTTTAGTACGTTCCAGTTATATTGAGTTAAATTATTCTTTGTTGAAATGTTTTTGTTGCAAACTTGTTTATAGATTACTTGTCTGAAAATATTTTGTCTCCATCTTATTATATAAATTGGGAAGTGGTCACAGTGTGTAGTTTATTTGTGAGAATCCAATTAAGTGTGGATTTTCTCTATGTTTTTTTTGTGTACTTGAGTGGTTGTGTGTCTGCATCTCCCATTCTTATGGTTTCCTGACTTGTTTTACTGTTTACCCAATACAGGATGTCTTGAGTCTGTAGATGCACATTATTACCTGAGGGAATGTAGAGTCCTATAATACAGTATGGATTTGTTCTTGTTAATTTTTAATGATGTGGGTATAATTACAACATTGCAGAACTGTGGGAGTTGGAGAACATATGTATTTATTTCTAGGGGGGTTTTGAATATAACTGCTGTGCTGCCCCCACGTTTGTGTTGTCAGTCAGATCTGATTATAATATATCCTTGGTGGAGTACTTTATTATTGCTTATTTCAGGTTTTAGGCAGGCTTCAGTTGCTACTATTATGTCAGGACTGTAGCGTTCTGGGCATGTATGGAAGCCTAGAGTTTTATTGCAGATGCTTTGGAAGTTTATGTTGAGTAGGAGATGGTTGGGGCCTTTAGCAGAGGGGAATGAGATGAGGTTGCTTGGATAGAGGTAGTTGGTATGGGTTGTGGGATAGTGGTGGGGCCAGGGTTGGGATGAATGTCACTTGTGAGTTTATGTTTAATGGTGGTATTATGCAAAGAATGGTAATATTTGGATTTGGTTTTATAAATTCGTATGAGGAGGAGCCTGTTATACAAAAGAACAGGGGATCGACCACCTTTAATAACCAGCAGAAAGGTGGAAGTGTGCTACATGCAAATGGCAGCTGCTGCTTGAACACAGCAAGAATACTTTATTAATAAAACTTGTAAACTGTTAAAATTAAGCACTTTCATCCCGTTCTTATCAGGACTTCATCAGAATACGCAAAGTGTGTATGCAGCTGCAGTAGTAAGTGTGGGTAGAGTTCAGATTATATGAGGGAGAAGTGAAATTTATTTATGTATGTGAGTGAATTCTGAGCAGCAAGTGAGTTGTGTGAGTATTTTTGTGGGTGTGAATAAATGCTTTTAATGTCTGCAAGTGAGATTTGAATAGTCGCTGTGAGTAAATGCAGGTATATTATTGTTTAATTGCAGTTGGGAAATGGAGTTCCCATTTTTACATGGGGTTGAGGTATAATACCGACTGATGTCCTTCTATTGTCATGTTGCAGTATTTTAACATGAGGGATCCTCCACCTGAGGCGACCCAAATGTCTGGCTCATAAACAAAAGCTTAGTCTGGCTGCTGTATGCTGTGTGGGATGTCACACACAGGGACCATAAACCGTGAGCCATAAATGTGATGTCTGCACGCACAGACCTCAGAATTTCTGTGCCACCAGTTGAAAGTCAGCTCGCTCGTTCTGCTCTGAGCAAGTGACTCCTGAAAAGATAAGTACACCACTGGGGAATTTTTCTCTTTTTTCTTTGCTAGCTTAGGTTGCTGTATACTCTTCCCTTGGCTGATTCTGTCTATATCATCTAGGAAGAGAAAATGTAAGTGTGGTCGACAAATTCCACACAAAGACAGCCACCTGCTTATTCTGCTTAGGGCCTTCCCATGACTACAAAGCTTGCACCATCTGCCAGTCGTTTGTTCCAAAAACACTACGCAGCCACCTCACAACCCTAAAGCTTTTCGTTGAAAACCAGCAACTCAAACGTCTTGCCTTATGTATGGAATCAGAACCAAGCATCTCGGCAGAACCACCGAAAAAGAAGGCCAAAGTAGCTAGGCCAGACACAGCGACTGTGTCTCCGAGTATGGATGTCCTGCCAATTGCCGGTTTAGAGGCTGAGGTACATCCGATAGGCTTGGTGACTTCAGCAGGTACCGCTTTGGATGCTGCTCTAGTTTCTCCAGTCTGCTCATCTGTGGAGGTTACAGTAATGTTGGCCTCCGATGTTGGGGGGGGGGGGGACCAGGTTCGCATGAACAGCTTGCGTTACCACCCATCCCTGAGGAAGGCACTTCTAGTCCTAGGCTGACATCAGGCACTAGGCCTTCACCTATGCAGCCTGGACCTAAGACTCCTTCTCTAAAAAGGAAACAGAAGTCTAAACATCTGCCTCCTCCATCAGAAGATTTTCCTGATTGGTAGGCATTTTCCCAATCTCTTTTTCAGTCCTTCTTGGCTCTGAGGCCTACTTCCTCACAGACTCCTGCTGCTCTTCCAACCTTGAGCCCCAGGCCTGCTTCTGCTGGCCCATTGCCACATCCACAGACCCATGATGAAGATTCTTCTTCTTCTTCTGATGAGTCAATTATATGCCTCACAGCTGGCTTTTCTCTAGGATACTTTCCCTAGATGAGGATTCTTTGGAAGGCAATTCCCCACCTGAGGACATCACCTTTGGAAAACTATTTCTGAAATGAGGGAATACTTTAAATGGGATTCCACACAAATGGCAGAAGTGCAGAAGAGGCATTATGAGCTTCTGCAGATGGAATCCCCCTCCCCCTCAGCCATCCCCCCAGTAATTCCATCCTGTTTGGACACTTTTGCCTCAGCTTCCAAGACTCCAAAGTCTCAGCCATCTGCCCCTAAAAGACCAGACAGGTTCCATAAAGTTCATGATTACTTCACATTCCTTATTAAGCCTCACATGGCAGACCCAGCTGTTATTGCTGTCTCAGCAGACAAACAATCCAGACAGCTACCCTCCTCTTCCCTCCTGCTATCAGATAAATATAGCAAAGTGATGGACAGGTTAGGAAAGAAAATGTATACTTCTTCAACCCTGGCCTTTAGAGCCATTAATTACTAAACTCATATGGTAAATACGCTTTAGACCTAGCTTCACAAGCCATGAGTCTGCTGTCCTCCATTCCAGATTTTCTCACCAAACCACAAGTTGCCTGTAAATGTTCCTTAGCTGCACAAGCCATAGACACTCCATTAAATGCAGCTATGATGCTGCAGAAGCATCAGCTAGGTCAGCTGCATCAGCACCAGTCCTTCGTAGGTACTCCTGGCACAGGCTACAGCCACTGCCAGATGACTTCAAAAACAAGATTATGGCTGTCCCTCTTGACAATAAGTACTTCTGGAAAACAGTCAGCAGAATTGTTTAAAAACCTGCAGGAGAAGAGCAAGGAGCTGCAGGACCTCAAGCACCTCTTTGTCTCACCAGTGCCTAGGTTTTGCTGAAACTACCCTGCCAAACCAAGTTTTGTCAGGATGGCCTCTGCACCTCCTACTTCCAAATCCAGAAAAGGTGCCAGGAAACCTTCCTCTACCAGACCTAGCACCTCTCAGTCTAATCAAAGACATCCCTTTCCTGACAGTCCTCTAACAATGTGTGACTGTCAAACCCCCCCTTACCTCTTTCCCCTTTCTGTCCACCTCTTTCACTGTCTTCCCCTGTGGCAACAAATCACCTCAGACAAATGGGTTTTGCCAATAGTGGAAAAAGGATATTTCATGACTTGGCAGGAAAAACCTTCCCCAAAAGGTATCCCCCTCCTACCAAAATACCAAATCCATCTCATCCCTCAAGTTGTTCAAGATCTGGTTCTACAGGGCACAATAGAAAGGGTGCCCCCCAGGACAAGAAGGTCAAGGCTTCTATTCCCGGCTCTTCCTAGTCCCAAGAAAGGAAGGCCCATGGCGACCCATCCTGGACCTGTCTCTTCTAAACCCCTTTCTGCATGTCCCCACTTTCTGCATGCTGTCCCTTCAAACCCTTCTTCCACTCTTGATACCCAGTTCCTTTCTGGTCACTTTAGACCTGAAGGAGGCATATCTTCACATCCCTATCCACCCAGCCTTTCAAAAATTCCTGCATTTTGCAGTGCAATCTTCACACTATCGGTTTACTGCCTTGCCTTTTGGGTTGTCTACAACTCCAAGGTTATTTACAAAATGTCTAGCCCCTGCTGTGGCCTTTTGCAGAACAAAAGTCATTCAAATCTTCCCATACTTAGACGACCTCCTCATCCAGACAGAAGATCCATGTACCCTGCAAAGACACCTTCAGTTCACCATTTCCCTCCTCGAAAGCCTGGGTTTCACAGTCAACCTACTCAGGTCCTCCCTTACTCCTTCCCAAGACCAGATTTTCTTGGGTTGCAGAATAAGAATGGATTTCATGAAGGCTTTTCTCCCACTAGAAAAGGTCACTTCACTGACCAACCTCTTTCAACAAGTTCTCCTAGTCAACTGCATTTCAGCCGGGGAATTCCTTTGCCTCCTGGGTCTGATGTCAGCCACTCTCCCCATGTTGCCTTTTGCCAGACTACACATGAGGAAGTTTCAATGGCATTTGAAGAATATCTGGTCCCAGCATGCCCATCCACTAGAGTTTCAGGTCCCATTCCTTCCCTGTCTAAAGAAAGAAATCAGGTGGTGAATTCAGCAAATTCATCTGATTCCAGGACTTCCATTACAGCCTTTTACTGCAGTTCAGCAGTTGCACACAGATGCATCAGATCTGTGATGGGAGGCCACTATGAATTGACTGAAGGTGCAGGGCCAATGGAACCCCCTACCTTCGGAAAAAACACATCAACATAAGGCATTCCTTCGCCTCATACACCCAGGTCTCCCTCAAAATCTTAACAAACAATACCACGGTCCTGTGGTACATCAGCAAACAAGGGGAGACCAAGTCTTACTTTGCAGACTGGCCATCCAGGCTTGGGAGCTGGCTACCCTCTCCAGTGTAACACTACAGGCAGTTTACAATACATCACAAACAACGTTCAGGTGGATGCTCTCAGCAGATCATTGTCTCAGAATCACGAATGGATGCTGCACAGAGATGTTTTCCTGGACATAGTCTGCCGGTGGGGTACACCACAGATAGATCTATTTGTTTCCCCTCAGAACAGACTACAGCTGTTCTGCTCAAGGTCCCCCGCTCCACAAGCTTGGAGTTGTGGTATTTCTATCCCACTCTCCTACCCCTCTAGGACCTTTTCCCTTTCTGGATGGCATCATTATCAGCTTACCTTAGACTATTGTCTGACTGGGGCATTCAGTTCTGAGGTCTGTGTGTGGATGTCGCGTTTATGGCCCACGGTTTATGGTCCCTGTGTGTGACGTCCCACGCACCATACAGCAGCCAAGCTAAGCTTTTGTATATGAGCCAGACATTCGAGTCGCCTGAGGCGAAGGATCCCACAGTAAGAATACTGCTACATGGAAGAGAAGGACATCTATGGTTATGGTAAGATTTTACACAACGATTCTCTGCCACCTTTCTTGATTTAGAGCAACTTTTCTAACTTCTTTGACAGTCATGCCTGACTGCAGCAAGCTTTCTCTTGTGCAACCATCCATCCATCTCTTAGTTGGACATCCTTACCTTCACTTACTTTTTTCCTGTCTCTTCCAAATCATCTTCTGCTTTTGTGTATATGAGACCAGATTACTGTAATCTGTTCTCCTTGACCTTTTCTGTTATTGGGCTACTTTTGCTTCTGCTCTTATGCCCTCATTTCTTCCTCTGTCTCGCAGTTTACATCCTACTACCCATCTCAGACATTTCATCTTCATCACATCAAGCCTCCTCAGCTTCTGTGTCTCCATTGCCCAGGTTTCTGTGCCACTGTTTTGTACACATTCCTTTTCTGCTTCCTTAGCATTTTTCTGTTATACAGTACCCCACACACTAGCTGCAGCAACTCTGATTCTAGCTTTGACCTCCTGATTCTGGCTTTCCTTCTCCTCAGCCACACCTCAGAGGTACTTGAACCCGTTAACCTGTTCCACCATTTTCCCTTCTGTCTCAGTGTTCTGCTTCCTCCAGTTCCCCATTGTCTACACTCGGTTTCATCCATATGCCTTCAGTTTTACACTCCTGACATCTGCTGTAGTTCCTGTTCAGAGTCTGCTTGTAGTGCAAGTGCACGCATCTACTTTGTTGATCTGTTTGTCTTAATAAATAATCTGTCAACTTTTCACTCTATGCTTTGAATAGTTTGTGCTCATACAGACTTAGAGACTGTATTTCTCATGAAACAGGCATTTGAGTGGGCTGTTCATTGGGTCTCCCTGTTGAAATTTCAGCACTTCTAATGCCGAGTGCCAAAAAGCCAAAAAAAGGCTGAAAACACAGGAGAAGAGGGACTCTTGAAAAATCGTTATTCTCCTTAAAACCTATTTTTATGGGAGTCAAGCCCCTCACGTATCCCCCATGTGGGGGCAAGCTCCCCACCCTCCAAACTTATATATGCTATCTCTGAGATCCGCATACCTAGTAAAAAAAGGAATATTCAGAGAAATGGCATCTTGGACTTAGTATGTGTATACATATTACATATCTAGATCTGATCTTTTAGCCGTTCAGTCTCTGCTTTTTGAGAGTCACTCTAGCTGGTCCAGACATTTCAAGTGGCTTCTATTCTTTGAGTTTTCATAAAACAGTATAACAGAATGTGATTCCACAGATACAGATTTGACTGAAGGGGAAAGGGTTTGAAGTGATTCACCTAAGGAATTAAAAATTGTCATCCTGTTAACCAAGAGTAGAAGTGAATTCTGTTGTTTACCAACAGCATATTTGAAGTTAGAGTCACTAAATGTGTTATGTTCATTGGGCACATGGACCAAGTTAGAAGTAGACGGCCTTAGGTTTTAAGGAGGAGTACACCAGTTCATGACTGAAGCAATGGCTGGACATAATAGAAAATAAAGAAACTTGTTAGCAAGGTTGAGTTGATTCACTTTAATAAGATGTATAAACTAAAGGCTGATAATATCCCGAGGAGAGATACAGTGGTGTGCTGAGGTATCAAACCATCTGTTAGTGTCAGTAAGTAAAAGAACAGTAAAACGTCAACGTACAGTGCTTTTGATGTTACCCTGAGTAAAACTTCTTATGTAGATCACCCCAAGATTTATTGTAGAACTTGTACATAACTTTTCTCCATATTCTCAAGTTTCCTCCCACATTCCAAAGACTTGTGTTAATAGATTGGACACTCTAAACTGGCCACAGGTGTGAGTGTGTGTGCATATATGAAATACAAAAGAACAATCATGGCAGGGATAGTCACCTGGCAGTGTGAACACTGTCTCTAGATGATGGTCACTGTTAATGTGACACCCCCAATCCCATGTGAACACATGGGAAAAAGGGAGTGATGGATGGATGGATATAATAACTTAAATTAATTGTCCTGACATAGCAATTGGCAGCTTTCTTACAGAACAAGGCAAAACTTGAATCACAGATACATACAGTTCTGGGACATTCTTTGTGTGTTAATGGTAGAGAGTACCATATTCTGTACAGAGGGCAGATGATGGGTAGAGCAGTGGTGGCAAATATAATTTAATACTGCAAGCTAAAGTACTTATAGGAGGGGTTTTGAAAAGATTAGTGTTTGCCCTGTGCCTAGGGGAAATCATTTTTTAAGCCCAGACTAATGGCTCAAGGTCCAGCCTACCTCGACCTGGCAAAGGCCTTCGACACAATACCCCACTCAGGTATCATCGAAAAACTCATCAGCTTGAATGTAAACCCATACATCACAAGATGGGTTGCAAACTGGCTAAGTGACAGAACCCACAGGGTCAGAGTTGCTGGAGCCATGTCAGACTCAAAGCCTGTCACAAGTGGTGTCCCACAGGGCTCAGTCCTGGGTCCACTCTTGTTCGGCATCTACTTTTCTGAAGTACAAGCAAACACAGGAGGGTTATGGCTGACAAAGTTTGCAGATGACTGCAAACTGGGCGCCATAGTCGAAAACACATCTGACACAGATATCCTCCAGAAGGGCCTCACAGAAACGGATAACTGGTGCCAGAGCCATGGCCTGAAGTTAAACGCCAAAAATGCATAGTCATACCCTTTGGGAAAAACAAGGTTACCCCTAGCTACCATATAGGTGGCAATCCACTGAGCACAGAAAAAGTCATCAGGGATCTGGGGACCCAAGTTGACAGTAGCCGTTTGACACTCATGTTGCTAAAGTAGTTAGGAAAACCTTCTATATCGCCCACCTGATCATGAAGGGATTCACATCTAGATCAAGGGAGGTCATCGTCCCCTGTACTCATCACTCATTAGACCTATGATTGAGTACAATGCCCGTTCGAATGTATCTGACCAGACACCTGCTGCAGCTTGAAAGGCCCCAAAAGTTCCTCACCAAAAGGATAAAGGGTCTCAAAATATGTCTTATGCTGCCCGACTGAAAGAACTCCAGCTCTATTCAGTCTCATACCGCTTGCTCAGAGGTGACCTGTGCCTGACATATAAGGCCATGTCAAACCCAGATTTGATGAATATGCTTCACCTCAAAAAGTCTAGATCCCTCAGAACCACAAGGGCGGGAGACTTAAACCTTGACACGGTTATAAATAGAACGTGTTGGAGGGACAGATTCATCACCCAGAGACTCCCTATGCTGTGGAACAAAATCTCGGTACATGTGAGGCAGAGCACCTCGCTGGCCTTGTTCAAGAGGAATCTTGACCAATGGATGGGAGATCGCAGATATACCCCAGGGATTACTTCAGTGTCACTGCTTGACAGAGGCACAGAAAAATGCTAGGCATAGTTTTTATTCAAACTAAAGGGGTGGCGAAAGCCACATAACTATGGGCTAGGCTTATAAATGCCCTTGGGCAGATAGCCTAGTATGAACCTCTGAAACCTATGAATTAATAAGCTGACCAATGGAAAGCTAGAAGTGGCTTCTGGGTATCTTCATGTCATGACTGTATGATTAGTCAGCAGAGAAACAGGCAGGAATGCACGTGTCTAAAGTTAGAAGGAACCAGCAAGTGAAAGAATCTGTGCCTGCAGTGAAACAGGTGGCTTATTTACTACTGTGTAAGGCTCAGTAGCAGAGACTATTTTTCATCCTAAAAGAGTTTTTCTTCCAACTCCCAATGCCATCCTAGAGTTGCAGGAATACCCTTTAAAATAGCCTTCTTGAATAAGGAAGCAGAGAAGAGTGTTCTTTCTTCTAGCCCCACTTCTTTTTTTTCTCTTAATCCTTTTTATTGAAGGTCACACACACACACGCACGCACGCACGCACGCACACACACACACACACACACACACACACACACACACACAAGTTAAGCCACCACACCCAAACTTAATCTATCCTTATTACAGAAGTCAGTTATGTATGCTAACATTGTCCTGTACATTCAACAGTTTTCATGACAAACATCATTCTCAGTCCCATCATTCATCAATATTTTTTTATATTTTTATATATTTCCTTAATTCACATATTACACTTACTATGTCCTTCAGTATTTAAATTATGAAATCCACTCCACCTCCAGGACCTGCTACCTTCTTATCATATTGTGACAGTCAGCCATCTCCCCTGTCTCTGTCAACTCCCTCCTTTCTGTTGTTTTCCTTTCCATACTGCATCCCATGTATTTTTTAACCCAGCTTCTGCTACCATAACTTCTCTCTATGTGCAGTATTCATTGTCCTGTCCTGTCCATCTGTACTTGCATAATATCCTCTTTCGTCCATGTCACTATCCTCTTACTTCTATGCCTTCCAGTTCCCACTTGGTGACCATAGGAAGACCATTTATTGTTGCCTTTAGGGTCTTGTATGTTTTGTTCCACTTCTTCCTTGTTGGACTTCTACACTTTGTTGCATCACTGTGAGCTCTATCGGAGTGCCTTACTTAGGTACTGACTGTAAAGCACAAAGGAATGTTATCAATGTAAAATTCCTTTAAGAATCCTTAGTTAGCAAGTGAGTGAATCATGTGATGAGGGGTTCATGTGAGTCTTCAGAGTAATGCCTTGAAAGCTAAGCTGTTTGGTGGGCAAGTCACTTTACTTTGGCTGGACAATGTTTGTATTATTGATACCAATAGACAGATATAGGTTCATAGGTAGGTACTAGGCTATCTGCCCAAGGGCATTTATAAGCCTAGCCAGAATGTGTTGGCTTCTGCCTCCCTTTTAAATTAGTTTCCTGGGCCTCTGTCTAGCAAGGCCACTGAAGTGATCCCAGGGGTATATTTACGATTTCCCATCCACTCGTCAAGATTCCTCTTGAAGAGAGGCAGTGAGGGGCTCTACCTAATATAAACTTTATTCCAGAGCGAGTGAAGTCTCTCGGACAGGAATCTATCCCTCCAGCATATCCTGTTTATTGTTGTGCTGATGTTTAATTCACTGGAGCATGTGGCTCTAAGAGATTTGGTTTTCTTGAGGTGGAGCATGTCCATTAATTCCGGGTTGGACATGGCCTTATATGTCAGGCAGAGATCACCTCCGAGTAGGCGGTAAGCAACCCTGTATAGCTGGAGTTTCTTTAGTCGAACTGCACAGGACATCTCTTTGAGGCCCATGATCCTCTTGGTGAGGTACTTCTGTGGTCTTTCCAGCTGTTGCAGGTGTCGAGTAAGGTACATACCAAATGGGGCATTATACTCTGTTATGGGCCTAATGAGTGATGAGTAGAGGGACACAATAACCTCTCTTGATCTAGAGGTGAACCCTTTTGTGATTAGGTGGGCTACATAGAAGGAATTTCTAACCACTTTGGCAATGTGATTATCAAAAGAGAGGTTGCTATCTACCTGGGTCCCAGGTCCCTAATTACATTTTCCGTACCTAGTGGATTACCACCTATGTGGTAATTCGTGGGCACTTTGTTTTTTCCAAAAGAGATGACTATGCATTTTTTGACATTCAGCTTGAGGCCATGGTTTTGACACCAGGTATCTGTCTCTGTAAGACCCTTCTGGAGGATGTCTGTGTCAGCCAGAGAGTTGATTATGGCCCCCAGTTTGCAGTCATCTGTGAACTTGGTCAGCCATAGTCCTCCCGTGCTTGCCTGTACCTCAGAGAAGTATATACCGAACAGGAGGGGTCCCAGGACTGAGCCCTGTGGGACTCCACTTGTAACTGGTATAGAGTCGGACATGGCACCCGCAACTCTGACCATGTGTGTTCTATCCATGAGCCAGTTGGCCACCCATCTCGTGACATAGGGGTTAATGTTCAAGCTGGTGAGCTTGTCTATGATGCCAGAGTGGGGAATGGTGTTGAAGGCCTTAGCGAGGTCCAGGTAGGTTGTGTGGACTACCTTCCCTTCATCTATGGCCTTGGTAACTGTTTCAAAAAAGTCAACTAGGTTTAGGAGGCAGGATCTGCATTTAACAAAGCCGAATTGGCTAGGGTCCAGTGTCTGGAGGTTCCCAATGTCTCTTTTATGAGTTCCATGATGATTCTCTCCATAGCTTTGCAGACCAGGCTAGTCAGGCTTATAGGGCGATAGTTCCCAGTTTCTGTTGTGGCACCACCTTTGTGGAGTGGGATGACTGTTGCTGTACGCCATTCTTTGGGTACATAGCCTGTGGTAAGGCTGAGACTGAACAGTGAATTTAGGTGAGGGTTTAGTTCCTTTTGGAGTTCATGTAAGACGCAGCCTGGGACACCATCCAATCACATTGATGCTGTGCTATTAGCTTTGGAGAGGGCTGTTTTAACGTGCATGTCCATGATGTCTGGGGCTCTGCATTCTTCTGGGATGGACACGGGCCCTTTTGGGGGTGGGGGGGGTGAAGTTTGCACTGAACTTGTCAGCCAGGATGTTGGCAATGTCAGTTGGTTCAGTGTATTTTTTGCCATTTTGCACTAGCTCAGAGCATATCTGAGAGTTGCCACCTAAATATTTGACATAGCTAAAGAAGGCTTTGTGGTTATCTTTAGAGTCCTTGACAATTTTTCTTTCGAAACTGGCCTTGGATGATTTTATGAGGGGATCGTAGTTTCTTGCTAATATTGATCAATGATGTCTTTCCTTTTTGGGATTTTGCTCTGTCATGTAGTAGTTTCCTCCTTCTGTTGTATAGCTTATTTTTGGCTGGGGACCACCAGACTGGTTTCCTCTTTTTGGAGGAGTGAGTCTTGGTTTTACTTGGGATGGCTTAATCCATGCATCCCTGTAAATGCTCATAAAAGGCACTTGTAAAGGATTCTGCGGTTTGGGTAGCATTATCTTTTAGCAAGGGGGCTTTGAAACTTTCCACCTCTGTCTTGAGAAGTGTGAAGTTTGCTTTTGAAAAGTTTTTCACAGTGGTTTCCTTGACTGTGGGTGGGGTCGGGATGTGGATGTCCAGTGTGATTAGTTTATGATCTGATCTCATCAGCGAGGGGTTTACCTCTGGTGTGGAACACTGATCCCCCATGTTGGTGATGATCAGGTCCAGTATGTTGTTACCTCTAGTGGGCATGGTGACCAGCTGTTCCAGGGTGTTAGAGTTTATAAACTCTAGGAAGCGTTGGGCAAAGGAGTTTATACTAGAGTAATTCTCCCAGTCAGTGTTTGGGTAGTTGAAGTCTCCCAATATCATGGTGTTTGGTAGGACCTTTATGTTTTCCAGTGTTCTCAGGAATGCTGAGTGGGGGTCCTGAGACAAGGTAGGTGATCTGTTGCAGGCTATGATCTGAAAAGCAGCTTTGCCCACTATTAGTTGCACATGGATGGTCTCCGAGGCCTCGTGCTGTGCTACTAACCTGGAGGTGTAGGTATCCTTTATGAAAATGGCTACAACCCCTCATTTTGTATTTTGGTCCGGGTTCTGGGGCCAAAAGTTATGATATGAGTTGTAGCCTGGTAGTGCTGGGGTGCTCTCTGGAGCTTTGAACCAGGTTTCTGTTACTGCACAGATATCGATTTGCTCCATGCTAAGGAGTGCCTCGAGTGCGTACATTTTGAGTTTTAGACTTCTGGCATTGAGTAGCATTACCCTCAGTTTTTGGTTTCTTGTGTTGTTTATGGAGGTGGGTTTGTCTTCTGAGCTTTGCATAAAAAAGGCACTGTGGGAGTGGCAAAAGCCTCGGCCAGTATTCGAAAGCATAAGGGCGACAGGTGCAAGCCATCTCTGGCGAAGCAGCTTGGCTTGTCGAGCATGTTGTCCCAGGCTGACAGACAGTGGATCCCCTTTGAATGACACCAGTAGCTTAGCCAATTGTTAAAACTGATCATTTTTTCCTTGTACTGTGGCATCATTCTTGGTGAGGGCCAAATGCTACTCAGGGTCAGGGTCATACCGGCCTGGGCTACATGATCAGAGATCTCTATGTCTCTTTTCATGTACCTGATCGACTTCTTTGAGGCAGTCACCAAAGCCGTGGATGAAGGTAAGGTGGTTCACACAGCCTATTTTGACCTCGCCAAGGCTTTCGACACCATCTCCCATTCTGGAACAGTGGCACAGGAAAATAACTTTCTTGGGGGTGTAAGCTATGGAACCTTGCTGGCTAGGCTTATGTAGGCCCTTGGGCCGATGGCCTACTACCTACCTATGAACCTATGAACCTATGTAGTCCAGGGAGGTACGTTTCAGGTCATTCACACCAACATGTACAATGACAGAGTCATATTTGTACTTGTTTTGGAGTGACCTGAGTGCTTGTGTTATGTGGCGGATCCTGGCACCCAACAGGCAGCTCACCGTAACCTTCTCCTTGTTCAGTCTAGTGAGTGGGACGTCAGTGTGCCTGACTGTGGAGTCACCTATTACTAGTGTATTGGGTGTGCTGTTGTGCCTTATGGGCTGTGGTTGCTTGGGACACTGGCTTTGTGAAGTATGTGATACGAGGTTTTTGTTTCAGGGTGGAGGTTGCTTGGATGTCTGCTTTGGAGGTCTCTGCTGCTTAGGCAGATTTTTATTTAGAGCCTCCGAGTATGTTTTAGAGTATTTATGTGTATTGTTTGCTGATGCATGTATGACTGTTTTATGTGAGACTGGAAATGTGGTGCAAGTGTTTCCCTTCTCCTCCTGACTGGCTGTTCCAGCCTTGGGTTGAGAGAGCTTGGCCTCCAGTTTGGCTGTATAGTTGCATCTCTCACATACATTTGTGTTTGTTGGAAGGAGGAGAGGGTTGTCCATGTACATGAGGCAATTGTAACATTGCCTCAAGATTCCCAGATTCACCAGCTGGACCGGGGAGTATACCTGAAACTGCCCTTTGGACATGCCTGTTTGGATAACTGAACTGTTTACTGATTTCCTGGTAGGGACGAAATAGGGAGCATTTAACTATTGTATAGTAAAGGGGGAGGTGTTGTGTTAGCGTTTATTAGTGCTTACTGAGAGCTTGGAGCAAGTGCTGGGCTGTAAAAGGGAAGTTAGAGTGCTTAGTTTGAGAGCTTGACTAGTTCTAAGGGAAAAATTGAAGAGCAGACCATGGAACCTGGAATAGTTTAACCCTAGCTAACCGGCGCTGCGTGGTGTGCAAAACCATGCAAAACCGCACAAATGCAGGTTTTAAGGCAGGGAGATGAAAGAGATGGGAATTAGCCCAAAACGGCCAATAAACAACAAGTTGCTGGGCTGTGACCACTCTTCCAGTGACAGATAGGCTGCTCAAAGCTCCCCACTCAAACTGGTGAACAGAGAAACTTCCTCCTATCCAAGTAAGGATATGGGCAACACAGGAACTTATACCACGGTCCTGAATTCAGCAAAACCTGAAAACTGGACTAGACTAGCATAGAAAAGGTGGGAAACAAGAATATATATATTTTTTTATTTTTTGGCAGAGATACAATGAAAATTCACAAAAACACTTTAAATGCTTATATCAGGCTAGCGCACTTTAGTGTGTAGCCTACAACAGTTAAACAGCACAAAAACGACTTTAAACGACTTATAAAGTGCTAACAGCAGAAAACAGTTTTTAGTATGCAGCAAGGAGTTTTTAAAGCTCAGTGAAGCTAGAAATCGCTTTTCGGTGAGCCTAGCAGTCGCAGGAGAAAATGCAGAGAAAAATATACTTAAAATCTGTTGAAAGTCACTCTTTTTCCTTTCTGCTGATTGTAGTACTCTGCAGGACACCACAAGGAGCTTTTCTGAGTAGTATTCAAGCAAAAACCCGCGCAAGTGTGGGTTTTAAGGCAGGGAGATGAAAGAGATAGGAATTAGCCCAAAATGGCCAATAAACAACAAGTTGCTGGGATGTGACCACTCCTCCAGGGACAGATAGGCTGCTCAAAGCTCCCCACTCTCACTGGTGAACAGAGAAACTTCCTCCTATCCAAGTAAGGATATGGGCAACACAGGAACTTATACCACAGTCCTGAATTCAGCAAAACCTGAAAACTGGACTAGACTAGCTTAGAAAAGGTGGGAAACAAGAATATTGCTTTGTTTTTTTTTTTCTTTTTTGGCAGAGATACAATGAAAATTCACAAAAACACTTTAAATACTTATATTAGGCTAGCGCACTTTAGTGTGTAGCCCACAACAGTTAAACAGCACAAAAAAAGACTTTAAACGATTATAAAGTGCTAACAGCAAAAAACAGTTTTTAGTATGCAGCAAGGAGTTTTTAAAGCTCAGAGTAGCTAGAAATCGCTTTTCGGTGAGCCTAGCAGTTGCAGGAGAAAATGCAGAGAAAAATATACTTAAAATCTGTTGAAAGTCACTCTTTTTCCTTTCTGCTGCTTGTAGTACTCTGCAGGACACCACGAGGAGCTTTTCTGAGTAGTATACAAGCAAAAACCCGCGCAAGTGTGGGTTTTAAGGCAGGGAGATGAAAGAGATAGGAATTAGCCCAAAACGGCCAATAAACAAGTTGCTGGGCTGTGACCACTCCTCCAGGGACAGATAGGCTGATCAAAGCTCCCCACTCTCACTGGTGAACAGAGAAACTTCCTCCTATCCAAGTAAGGATATGGGCAACACAGGAACTTATACCACAGTCCTGAATTCAGCAAAACCTGAAAACTGGACTAGACTAGTTTAGAAAAGGCGGGAAACAAGAATATATATATATATATATATATATATATAATATATAGATATATATATATATATATATATATATATATATATATATATATATATATATATATATTCGTTTTTTTAAGATATGACATGACAAGATGTCAGAAGTAATTGTGCTTTGACATTGGAAGCTGTGCTTATATTTTACTGTGACTTTTCTGAGCTTGCTGCATTTCCATGCTGCTGTGAGCTTTCTGCTTAGGTTTTCTACCACGGAAACTAGCAGGTTAAAAGTATTACTGAGCAACTAATCCCCTGCCTTATTCTTTCATTAGTCTTATTTTTTTTCACATTTTTGAACTTTTGACTCTAAACACCTTTGTTTCACCTGGTAAAATTATTAATCTATTACAATTTTCATCTTGTTTTTCTACTCCAATGAACCACCAATGTTCTGTTGCTTTATTTCTTCAAGCTTTGGCTCAGAATAACAACAATATAATCTCCATCATCTCTGGTACTGCAGAGGAACTTCTCTGTTAACTAGATGTTTTGGATTTAATGTTCTGAGCTTGGCTCCCTTAAGTGGACTTTGTGACAAATTTAAAATAATACAGTATGCAGTGTTCCTTTATGTCAAAGATAAATAGGTCATCAAGTCATATAACATTTTTAGTTTTAAACAGGAAGAGAGAGAGAGAGACAAAACTACTGTTTTAAAAAGCAAATTCTACACATTCTGCAAATCAGGAGAAGAACCTGCCATATGTGAAAACTGAAAGACTTTTGAGTAATGACGATGCTGATTCAGTGTTTAGAGACAGATTTGTATGTGGAATCAGAAATGATTGGCAGACTAATAAGGGAAGGTTTTTTTCTAACTTAAAAAATGTCATGCTTGTGTAGCTCCCACTGTATTTCATTGTAGAAGTAATAGACTGTAGTTTTTCATTACACCACAAGGCGGAGCTCTTTTCAGGAATATAAAAGACAATTTCAAAAATGAACGAGGAGACTGAGATACTAGCTGAAGGAGGGAAGACTGAAACAGGCAGCTGAAGGGAAAAAGGGCCTTGCAGCATGCCTGGACTTTCTTTCCTAGTGCTTTGGGACAGGGAAGTGAAGTAGCAGATTGTGTCTGTCTTTTGCTGAAATCCTGGATGATGGTATTTTGTGGAATCAGGAGAGAAGTCTGAAACCAGTAGTTCCATGCCTGCATATGATTCAGCAAGAAAAGGAGTTATTTTGGGCCTAGAACAGAGAAGCCATAGATGATTAGCAGAGTTCTGGCAGGTGATTTTTCTACTTTGCTCATCAGAGGAACCACGGTGCCTGGTCACTAAGATATTCTAGACGGAGTGGTGAAAGGCTCTGGCCATCATTTTATATTTTTATAAGATTGTGGCTGTCCCCCCTAAATGCTTTGTGGGTTACAAATAACTGGGATCCATATGATCTCCAACTTGGGTCCCATCATGTCGGCAGCAAGACTGTAAGTAGTCATTGGCCAGTGAACAGGGTATAATAGAGTGTTTCATAGTTGGTCTATTTAGAATTGATCTAGGAGGTTGAGGGTGTTAGTACTGCTCAATGACATTGCATTTTCTCATATTTGCATTTTTGTATTATAAATCTTCATTGTTCAATGACATTGCATTTTGCTCGTGTTAGTACTGCTGCCTTCAAGAATTTTGCTACTCAATGACATTGTATTTTCTCATATCTCTATTGTATTATAACTCTTTTATTGCTTTATGACATTGCATTGTTTCCTGTGTTTATATTGCTGCATTATAAAGCTTTACTGCTCATTGATATCGCATTCTTTGTGCATGTTTGAATGTCAAGACCTTTTTCTGTTGAGTTCTGGGAAAGAGGGTAAATGTATGTTTTCACTGCATGCATATCTCACCTTGTCTTATTGCTAACTGGTGCACTGTTGCAATAATTTGTTTGTGGTTGTGCTATTGCCTTTTAAATTAGATGTGTCATTCTTGCCACCTTGGTGTGTTGGGCCTATAGGGGTGTCACCCGAGTCAGGTAGGAAGGAACCCATATCTACTTCAGCTACACCTGCTGGTGCACTACACATGTATGTGTGGTAAATGAACTGTCTAATATTTAACGTAAAAGCATGACAGATTAGTTGGAAGTGTGCAGAATAAGGTATTTGAGTAAGAATGAGCTAAAATGAGGCCTAAGTTGATTAAAATAACAAAGCATAAATATGAGATTATGGGTGACTTCCTTGTAACTGACACCCAGTAAAAATAACAGGCCAAAACCACAACATACAATCGTTATGCCTACATTTATGAAAATATGCACTGCAAAGCATTAAATCAAACCAGTAAGCTCTGTAAGGGTAATAAACATTTTAGCAATGACCATAAGAAACAGAAATAACTGTTGCAATGGGATAATAATATTTTAGAGCTAAAGGACATTTTGAAGCAGAAATATTTTCTGGTACTGTTCAAATACATTTAGTAAACACGGTGCCTGCTTCATGCAGTATCAGTCTATTGCCAATTTCAGAATTCAGTATAGTAAGCAATGTCTTTTGGCTTTTCCTGGTTAGGGGTCACCACAAGGGATCATCGGTCTGCAGATTAATTGGCAGTGGTGTTTTTACGGTGTTGAGTTGCCAGCCCAGCACCCAACCTTCACAGAAGGCACACACATACACACATGCCCCTGCCTGGATGTCTTTAAAATACTCAGTTGACCACAGAGAGGGCATGCAAACTCCACACAGAAGGAGTTATAGCTGAGAATTGAACTGGAGAGCCTCTTGCTGTAAGGAGACAATGCTAACCACTGCACCACCACGGCCGACCAAGCCAAATGCTAAACTCGTTTCACTATCTGAGCAAACCAAGTTTTTTTTTTTTTTGCATTTCAAGTAGCTGGAACTCATTTCCATACACTGTACTTTCAGTTTGTCTTTTTGTCATCGTAGATTCTTAATGCTACCTTTTGAAATCAGTTTCTTGAAGAAGCCTAAGCTCATCCTGGCACTCACTGGGTGCAATGCATAGAAACTCATTCTAAACAGGGTGACAATCTCTTATGGGGCATACACATACACACAAACACACACACACACACATATATACTCACCAATAGTCAATTTAGAGGATCACTAGCTCACATTTGTCATGTCTAAGTAATGAAACCAGCATACCCAGGGAAATTCACATACACACAGGCAGGTCAGACATACTATGCACTGGAGGCACCCTAGCTGAGAAATGAACTGGACAACCAAAGAGTGTGGGACAACAGTGCTACCACTGTGCCAGTGTGCTGACTAACTGCTGAAAAGTCTAGTAACTACAGCACTAACTGTCAGATATCATGACTGACACTACCTACAACTGTACAAGTTGCTGCCAGTTAGGATGGTGAAGGTGCTGTTGTATTACAGGAGTTCAGACCTGTAGCTTATACATTTAGCACACTAACAAATACTCAGATCAGACATGCTACTTACACATAAAGAATGAAATGCTTGCTGCAGTCTTTCTCTGGTAGAATTTTTTATGATTATGTTTATGGCAAGAGCATGGTAAAATCATATCACAAACCATTTGAAAACATTTCTAGAAGGTCTTTCCGTAAGGCAGTGGTCATTTTACCCAAGATAGCTCAGTCAAGAGCAAATTGGCCCTAAAAAATGTAGGCAAAAGCACTTTTGATGTTATTGCAGGATTCTAAATTTCTCCACTGTTGCGTGACCTTAGAGTTGGTATACTTAAGTTTGGGGGGGTGTAAGTGGTGTCCTTCCACATGAGGGGTGCAGAGGGGCTTGCCCACAGCAAGCAAAAAAAAAAAAAAAAAGATTTTTTTTAGATTTTTGCTGAATGCTTTTGGCAAAATATGTTCAGTGGATTTTCTATCAATGGAACTATTGTTGATCTATAAACATGAATCTGACTCCAGCACATCTAGAAAGGGCTCCCTGTTGAAATCTCAGCATTCAAAATGCAGAGTGTCAAAAAGTTAAAAACATGGAAAAGCGGGAATCTCAAAAAATCACTCTTCTCCTGAAAACTTCTTTTTGCAGGGAGGCAAGCCTTTTCTGCAACCCCCGAACTTATATATACCAATTCCAAGATCGCCATACATTGGAGAAAAGGGAATATTCTGAGAAATGGCATCTTGGACCTGGTATATGCAAGTTCTTTCTTTCAGCCATTCAGTCTCTGTTGACATTTCAAATGGTTACCCTAGAAAAGATGCTATCCTTACAGAAATATGATTTACAAGTTGCAGTACAAATCAGGGAAAATCATGTATATTGCTGATACTTTGGACAGTGTATACCTGAATGAATGCAAAGAGGCTGTACTAGAAATAATGTGCAGAGCTATAGTGAGACCTCTGAACAGTGCCCCCCCTTCCATATGACACTCAACCAATTTGAGGTTGAGGACCAAAAAAGGTCTTCAGCTGTGCAATGAGCCATTTATATATGTCTAATGTGTACAGTCGGACTCTTTCATCATGCCTGAGCTAATTTGTAGCAACAGTTCAATGACTATTAAAAAAAGCTATTCTTTTGGCTAGATAAAGAGATATTATGTATCAGCATAACTCCTCTTTGTTATTCTGCTTTGATGCTTTACTAGTTCTGTGCTACAGATCTTAACACAACACTCTGAATGACTGACATTTAAGCAGCCACAATTCCTGATTGTGATTGCTGTTGCTGCTCATAGTGACTGATCCGCACATCACTTATAGAACTAATTGTGCCCCCTAACAGCTTGTGGCTGGAGCATCTGCCCCCTTTTGCCCTGCACTTGCTATGGCCCTGGAGTTGTGGACTGTGTCAAAGTTATCAGTGACCACAGAAAAACTGTAAGAAATGAAAGCATATGATAGAAATGACCTAGAACTTCAGTTGCTCAGAAATGTCATTATGAGAGGACAGCCTGACGGTGTGAAACCACTTCATCTTCTTTCTTTTAGTGCAGGAATCTGTGTCTTCATCTGTGTGCGGATTGAAGCACAAAATACCCAGACCTCGTGTAACTCAAAGACATTTCATGCCAGTAAATAATTACTGTTTTAAGAACTCGTTGTTTGTGAGGCATGAAATTCTGTTGTAAGATGCATCTGTCACTGGGCCTCAGTACTTTAGTCATAATTTCAACATCTTGTCAAACAGTGAAAATTTGCACATGTCACATCAAGTCCTAAATATAATCAGTCCAACTGACAGGCAAAGAATGGTGTAGTATTCAGAAACACCAGATACTTCTTCTCAGGTTTAGAGTACAGGAGCACTTCACAGAAATCCACAGGACTGTTACCTGTGCAGCTGCTCATATGTCAATAATTTAAGTTAAAACTACCTGTCAGGTTTCCTTCTGGTGTCAGAAAGTGAAAAAGACAGTAGGTCTGTTTCATCCTATGCAATAAATATAACATTTTCTATGACAAAGCAGCAAAGATTTTCTCTATTTTAAAGGAAGGGGAAAGTGTCAGAATAAACCAAGATTCTGCTGGTAAAGCTAATTTTGGTCATAAAGTGCAAGGTACTGTGCTTGGATACTTTTAAATCTTCTAGTTCATACTATGTGCAAGGTGTTGATATGTAAAACTACCACAGAAACAGAAGGCATTTGCAGAAACTACATATATATGTGCATTTGCATCCAGACATGTTAGTGCCAAATCAAGGTTTTAAAAAGCAAAAGTTTTAAGTCTTTCATAGGTTCATAGGTAGGTACTAGGCTATCGGCCATGGGCCTAAGTAAGCCTAGTCAACAAGTTTCCCTGGCGTACGCCACCCAAGAAAGTTAATTTCCTGTGCCCCTGTCGATCAGAGCCACAGAAGTGATCCCCGGGGTGAATTCCTATTTCCCATTTCATGGTAACTTCACTGTACATATATAGTCCAGAGTCTATGACTGACTATATGTTTTTTCAGCATGAATGACCTCAGGTTTTTATACCTAATGCTGCTGATATTGGTGGAAGTGACCAAGCCAGTGGCTGTGCTGAGACACTGATGACTTCCAATTGTCTAGATAAAGCCATTTAATTAAACATATACTTGTCTATCAAGACTGTACATAGCTGAATATTAAAATGTGTAATTCTCACATGACTCAGTGACAACATAGTACAGTATATCATGCTGAGTAACTGTAACTTATATATTACATAAGGGTTATACAAAGTATCTCCCGTAAAATGTGGATGTTGCATACAGATTAGTGCAATAGCAATTGAAAACACTTCATTAAAAAGAGGGAATCATGTGACCAGGAGCTGATGCCAGTGTTCAGTAACAGAAGCGTAGCAAGGGTGGAGCAAAGGGGCCAACCACTCCAGATCCAAGTGCAAAGGGTTGGGCGGGGGCACAATAGAGAAGCCCAGTTCCTGCATTCCTTTTCTAAAAGGCACTTCAGTGCTTCATGTGGGTTAAACCTGCTATAGTTTAATACAAGCAGACGTCCCACTCTTTTTGCTCTTCAGTTGAAGAGCTGAGGAGGCATGGATTTGGCTGTAAGATCTGCTACTGTAAAACCAAAGTCCTTTTTATTGATTCGTAGGTGGTAAGTACTAGGCTAGCTGCCCTTTCAGCCATTTTAAGCCTAGCCAATTTCCCTTTTGGTGCTTCAATTAACCCATTCCTTTTGCTGTTAGATAGCCCTATCCATTCCATGGCTGATAATTATATATTACCCCTAGTGAAAATAACTGAGATCATATAATAGATAATTTGAACAGACCCATGCATGCCATTTTTTTTTGTTCTTCACTTAAAGATCTGAGAGGGTGGGGCACTATATCAGTGACAGGCACCATGGCTGTGTCCAGTAGCCTTGAACTACTCACAGGTTTTGCATACACCTCTGTTTTGTCTCTCTCTGGACAATGAGTATTATTTATACTGATGCACACATAAGACACTATCAGCCAAAAATGTTCTGCTTATTTGCAGTTTTAAGGCAGATGAGATAGGCTAAGGTAAGATAAAGAGAAGTTATGTCCTGGGGAGGATGAAAGTAAAAGCATGGTATGATTAATCTAAATGCAGCTGTAGTGATGTCTGCTACTCTAGAGTAAAGGACTGAGTATTTGTGCCTAGTTCAGAATGGTCAGTTCTAGGGGAGATTTACAGATAGTGTATCCAGTGCAATTGTGCACGTGTTTGCTGATTTTTCAATGGTTCCACAGTGTGAATGCCAAGGCAATACAAGCTTTGCTACTGCATCTGATGTTCTTCATCTCACATTGCTGCAGTCCTTACACTTGGGTAGTCCGCTGTCCTCGGTCGGCCCGAATATCAAAGTATTAGGCTGACGTCGGTCAAGGCGCTTAAGACTGACATCAGGACGTCAGGGTACAAATGCGCATGACCGACGTCATATCCTCAGTCTTTTTTGCCGCATGGTCCGATGCAGAAGCAGCGTTGCAAGTGCCGTTCGGCGTTCTGAAATTTTCAATTCGAGTTTCAGACCGAGTCAAAGTTGGCTAAGTACCCGTTGGGAATATTTTAGTTTTTTCTTGCCTCAGTGGTTTACCGGATGTCAGAAAAAGTGAATAACTGTATTTCTTGTGGGAAACAGATACCGCATAGAGATTATCATACTTTGTGTATTCCTTGTTTGGGGCCTGAGCGCGACGTTGTTGGGTGTCGCTTTTGTGCTAGGTTCAATAAGCGCACTATTAAGCGAAGGTTAGACTGTGCCAGGTTGGTCTTTGGGAAGCGGTGCAATTATAAGATGCCGTCGGATGCTCCGACGCCCGCTTCTTCGAAGAAGCGCAAAGACAAAGCAGCTAAACCCAGGCAAGAAGAGTCGTCCGTACCGGATGCCGGTTCTTTAGAGGCGTCAGTGGAACCGGTGGTTCCGCCGGAGGCTTCTCTGGAGTCCCAGGGGGAGACTTTGTTATTGCAGGATGTGGCCTCTCAGGAGGCAGGTCAGGCTGAAGGGGCTTCTCAGGTTACTGTACTCCCCTCCCTTCCTAGGGTGGTTAGGCCCTCTCCTTCTGTTTCTAAGGCTTCTCCCAGAGGCAGGCCAGGTTTGGCTTCTGTTGGTGTCACTCCTAGTTCTTCAGGATCTGTGCCCAAGAAGCACATGCTTAAAATGGCAGAAGATTTAATTACTTTGATTAGAGGTTCTTTGCCCCCTCCAGATAAGAGGCCTAGGGTGGAACCAGAGTTGGGGAGTTTTGAGCAGGCTTCAGATGTTTCAGAGTCTTGCTGAAGACTTGCAGGAGTACTCTCCTTATTCTGATTCTGATGCAGATGATTCGACTCCTTCTGCTTCTCCTCCAGAGGATTTTTCTTTTTCAGAGACTCTTCATTCCATGAGGGAACATTTTAAGTGGGAAGGTCAGGACTTCTCTGATTCCAGGAAAAGGCTTAGGGAATTTTGCTTTTACCCCAGCATAGGCCTTTGGCTATACCACCTGTTCTGGATGTTGTGGAAGATGTGTTTGCAGAGGCTTCACTTAATCCTGATTCTTTGCCTCCTGCTCCTGTTAAACCCGGATAGGTATTATAGGGTGCCTGAGGCTCATAAATATCTTTATAAGAGTCCTAGGGCGGACCCAGAAACTGTTAGTCAGGGACCTAAGGGTGTCAAGGCCTCTGTTGTAAAAATCCGGTTCCTCCAGATAAAGAGGCCAGAGCTTTGGATAGATGGGGAAAGAAAGTCTATACTTCTTCCACCTTAGCTATGAGGGCTTTGAATTGCCAGTTTCACATGTTGAAATATCAAAACTATCTTCTTTCTCAATTGAAGTCTAAGGTAGATGCTCTGGCGGAAGGCATTGAGTGTAAAGAATTACAAGATTTAGTACATGTTTCTGAACAGGTGGGTAAGCATTCTTTACAATGTGGTTTTGATGCTGTACAGGCCTCGTCTAGGGTGGCTGCCACTGGGTCAGTTCTTCGCAGGCACGCCTGGCTGAGGGATCTGAATTTATCTGAACATGTTAAGACAAGGATTTTGGATGCTCCTTTACAGTCTGATGTGTTGTTTGGTTCACCTGTGGAGTCAGTCTTGAAGAAAATGGAGGACAAGGCTAAGTCTATGCAGACTGTTAAAGATTTTTTGCAAGTTCAGCCTCCGAAGTTTAGTAGGAATTGGCCTGCTAAGGGGTGGACGTACCCTTCTTATGATTCACAGTCTAGGGGTAGATCTAGACATGGTAGGGGCAGAGCTCAGAGCTCCTTCAGACCTAGAACAGGGAGTTCTCTTGCACAATCTTCGGGTGAGGGCAGGGGCCAGTCCTTTCGTAAACAGGCCCAATGACCTACCTTTTCAGCTGCCAGATCCTTCTTGCCTGGCAGCACCTTTGGGAGGAAGGTTGGCACTCTTCAAGGAAAATTGGAGTTTGATTACCCAAGACAGATGGGTATTAGATATCATACACCAAGGTTACAGGTTTTATTTCCATACCTTGCCTCCTTTCAAAGGCATGCCGGACGTTCCTCCTCAGCAGACTAGAGGCTCACAAACAAATTTCTCTGCTGCTCCAAATAGGGGCTATACAACCGGTCCCTCTGCCAGAAGTGGGCCTAGGATTTTATTCTCGCCTGTTCCTAGTACCAAAGAAGGGGAACACGTGGAGACCAATTTTGGATTTATCTATCCTCAACACTTATCTGGACATTCCCAAGTTCAAAATGTTGACGTTACAACAGCTTTTACCTCTGCTGGGCAAAGATCACTGGATGGTGACTCTGGATCTCAAGGAGGCTTACCTTCATGTTCCTATCAGGCTAAGTTGCAGGAAGTATCTGCGTTTTCGAGCTGGGACTTCTCATTATCAGTTCTCTGCATTGCCCTTTGGCTTATCTACTGCGCCCAGAGTGTTCACGAAGGTTCTGGCTCCAGTAATAGCTTTCTTCAGGCTAAGAGGAATACAGATCTATCCTTATTTGGACGATTGCCTGATTCTGGCCCAAGGAAAGGACGAACTTCTTCATCATTTACAATATGTGATAGCAGTGCTAAGATGCCTGGGGTATTCTGTGAACGAAATAAAGTCCAGTCTAGTACCCTCTCAGGACATGTGCTTTCTGGGTGTGAGACTGAATACAGCATCCCAGATGGCCTTTTGACCCCGGACAAACAAAAGAATCTTTCTCTTTACTTCCATCAATTGTCTCATCAGTCCAGGCTGACTGCAAGGACAGTCCTTCAAGCCTTGGGGTTCATGGCATCTTGTATTCTGGTGCTTCCCAATGCCAAACTGCATATGAGGAAGCTGCAATGGTATCTCAAAAATGTATGGACACAGCACTGCCAAGATATGGACACTGTCATTCAGATAATACCTTGCATTCAAAAGGAATTTTTGTGGTGGGCTCAGGAATGTCACCTAAACAAGGGACTCTCTGTGACCCGGCCAGAGGCGAGTCAGATTCTAACGACAGATGCCTCAGACAAAGCTTGGGGAGCTCATCTAAATGGAAAGTGGGTACAAGACACGTGGCCTGCCAGACTTCAACATCTACATATCAACTTGAAGGAGATGTTAGCAGTCCAATTTGCATTGATAGCTTTCAAGGATTTACTTCTTCCTGGGCAGGTGTTGGTTCTAACAGACAACACAACTGTCATGTGGTACATCAACAAGCAAGGGGAAGCACATTCTTATCCTCTATGCAGACAAGCAATGATTTTGTGGGAGACTGCTCTCAGTTTACAGCTAAATCTTCAGGCAAGGTTTCTGCCGGAGCACAGAACTCCTTAGCAGATGTGTTGAGCAGACAAATTATGGATCCCCACGAGTGGAAATTGGATCCTCATGTATTTCAGAAATTGACAGTGTTATGGGGAACTCCAGACATAGATCTGTTCGCTTCTCCACTAAACTACCAGCTGCCAAAGTTTTGCACAAAAAGGTTTCATCCCACAGCTTGGAAAGTGGATGCTCTCTCATTCAATTGGAGCAATCTTCATGTGTATGCCTTTCCACCTCTGCCTCTCCTCCCAAAGGTACTCCTGAAGGTCAGACAGGACAAGCCAAAGATGATTTTAATAGCTCCAGATTGGCCTCGACAGCACTGGTACCCATTACTGAGAAGTCTGGTACGGGAGCCTCCATGGCCTTTGCCTTCGATTCCACACCTGCTGTCTCAGGAGAACAGTCATTCACTCAATGTAAATCTTCACTCTCTTCACCTAACAGCCTGGCATATTCTGTTTTAAACCCTGGAGGGTCTCAGCTTCCACAGCAAGTTTTGAATGTTATTTTGGAGGCCAGAAGGCCTAGTACAAGGAAAGTGTACGCAGATAAATGGAAGAGATTTTTATTTTGGAGTACAGCAAAGGAATTTGATGTTTCTAAGCCTAATTTAAGTGTGGCTCTTCAGTATCTTACTGAGTTACTGGACAAAGGCTTGTCCTTCTCTTCTATTAAGGTTCATGCTGCAGCAATTTCTGCTCACTATGACTGTGACCCACCATTGTTTTCTCATCCTTTGTTTAAGCAATTCCTTAGAGGGGCAAAGAATATAAGACCCCCACGTAGAGCTCCTACTCCTGCTTGGGATCTCAATTTTGTGTTGGAGAAACTCACTCTACAACCTTTTGAGCCTGCAGCTACTGCTGAGTTGAAATATTTATCATGGAAGACTGCTTTTTTGTTGGCCATTACCTCTGCGAGAAGGGTTTCTGAGTTACAGGCCCTTATGGCAGTTGAGCCTTTCTTAATTTTCCATAAGGATAGGGTGTCTTTGCGTACTAATCCTTCCTTTATGCCTAAAGTGGTTTCTAGTGTGGCTTTAAACCAAACTATTCATTTGCCTACTTTTTATGCAAACCCCCAAAATAAAGGAGAAAAGATTTTGCACACTTTGGATATACACAGGCAGATGCGATATTATTTGAGCAGAACTAAAGGGTTCAGGCAGTCTCAGCAGTTATTTGTTTCATTTGCTTTGGGTTCTCAGGGTAAGCCTGTGTCAAAACAAACTATTTCTAAGTGGATTGGGTTTTGTATTGCTTTCTGTTATTCCCATCATGGTAAGGAGATTCCAGCTGGGATTAGGCCCCATTCCACTAGGGCTACTGCCACTTCTACAGCTTTTTTAAGGGGGGTGGCAACTAAAGATATTTTAGAGGCAGCTACTTGGAGTTCAGTGCATACTTTCTCTAAGCATTACCACCTTCCACTTTACTCTAAATCTAGGGCTGGTTTTGCCACTGCAATTTTACAGGGCATTTTGGCAGCTCCTACTGCTTTATAGTTTTGCCATCCTCCCTTACCTCTGCTTTGGGATTCTACCCAAGTGTAAGGACTGCAGCAATGTGAGATGAAGAACATAGTACAGTTTTGTACCTACCATAAATGTAGATGTTCGAAGATCCACATTGCTGCAGTCCAATTTACCCTCCCTCCTTCCCCTCTGTAGTTAGAGGCGGTTGTGTGGTTTGGGTTGTACATATTGTGAATATTGTATATATTGTACATATGGTTAGTACAAGGGTGGTTGGTTGTTTTTTGCTGTCTTTTGGTTTTGACCTTTCTTTTTAGGGTCTTCTGACATCTGGGGCAAGAAAAGACTGAGGATATGACGTCGGTCATGCGCATTTGTACCCTGACGTCCTGATGTCAGTCTTAAGCGCCTTGACCGACGTCAGCCTAATACTTTGATATTCGGGCCGACCGAGGACAGCAGACTACCCAAGTGTAAGGACTGCAGCAATGTGGATCTTCGAACATCTACATTTATGGTAGGTACAAAACTGTACTTTTCTGTTCTCCTTCATGATATGATGTCAGAATTGAAGAGCACACGTCCCTTAGAACAATACAGAACAGGAATTAAATAATGACAAATATCAAAATTCAGTCTTCCAAAATGTTTGCTTTCTCCTAGCCTATGGCCCAGTTGGAAACAGAGATTTCTGTGGTAAGGGATACTTGCTAGACTGGACAAGAAGGATAAAATATGTCCAGGTAAACACCTCATTACATACTATAGGAAGCAATTTTGAACCATAGTACCATGTGCCATTATTCTGAGTTTAGGTGAGAGGTAGTCTCAACTATTATGCTGTAATTCATAGTTTGGATAAGCATATTACGCTAAAGGGTAATGTAATTCATGAATGTGCATGCTTTCACAGATGAGGTCAAAAAGGGGACAGAGTATGAAAATGTTTGTGAGGAGTTTTTATTAACTTGTTGAATATAGTAACTGTAAATGCAAAAAGATGAGAAGATATTAGAATTGTAGTAGGCACCTCAGATGGAGACATCCCACAAAAGTTTCAACTGGAACCTAAACTGATGTTAGAAAATGAAATGCAAACTGCATGTCAGTCAGAGCAAATCAAAGTGTGGAATGCAGAACTGAGATTTGATAAAGATGTCAATGAAATTAGATAGGAAGCACATGCTGAGCATACTAAAAAAGGTGCGAGAGACCAGAAGAAGCACAGCGGATGGTAAAAAGAATGAAAAGAAGCAGGTAACTATACCTGATGTAACTCATGGGAAGGTAATTCTTATATAGTCCATAGCAGGAAGTGCTGGATATGCAATACGCAAGGTCATTTTGCAGGTGTTTGTAGCACTAAAATTGTGAAAGAGTTAATGACTAAGGTGTAAGAAGACACCAATGGAATGTTTTTCCTTGGGCCAGACACCATCAGCCCGAGATTAAATGTGGCATACAAAGCTTCCAGTGAACAGAACAGTGATAAAGTTCAAAACAGGCAGTGTGAAAGATATAAAAGTGATGTCATAGGGTACATAGTAAAGTATTTCAGAGTGTTCTCAGTTGATTGAGACTAAAACAGAAATCCACAGCACAGGCGGTAAGCTTTTACACAAAGGAATATTTTTAGCTTGAAGTGAGTGAAAAAGGTGGAAGCATGAGTTTTGGATCAGTGTTATGTTAAGATCTTATGTGGGTAACCAGCTGCATGCAGAACTGGTCTAACTGATGAAATAATAAAAACAAGCACACGCAAGCACAACACCAGAGGGTAAAGGTTCCTGTGGTTGTATAAATAAAATAAATAACTCCAAAAAATAATACTGAATATAACATCCACGGGAATCAAGCAGACAATCAACGACAAAAAATTTAAAATAAAAAGACGCGGACTATAAAACTAGTCCAACTTTAATAACAGAAGTAAGCGCTTTCACCTTTCGGCTTCATCAGACATGATTTAAAAAACAATCAGTCATTTATGTATACAATCCTTGCATTCAATTGGTGAATAAAACAGTGACATCATTTAAACAGATATTCTGAAAAATTCACATTCTAAAAAATATAAATAGATTAATAGTAGAATAATGTTTAGACTTCTATAATGTATAATCAACTCAAGCGCTAACAGCACATATTAAAAATGCATAAGAAATATATATATAAGGTAGAAGCATAAATATCTTAGACTAACACCTAATAGCTCTATAACAAATAAAATAAATAATAATCATACATTACTCAACTTAAATGAATAAATGAAACGAAAATAAAATATATAAATTCTGCCATCTATAAGGGACATAAGCTAAATAATTATCATTTCTTCATGCAGACACTGTAACTCTTCACTTCCGTAAAATGGGTTTTAATGAGGCTTTATCATTCAGCCCAGGCACTCTGTCTGCTAGACATCTAATAATCCACCTGAGTTCACTTTCTTCAGTTATGGTGACAATGTCACCACCTTGTATACTCAATTTAAAGGCTTGCATAACTGAAAAAATGAAAGTGTAACTTGGGCCCAAATCTATGAAATGTTTCGCTAAAGCATTGGTGGGGGTACCAACACGCATATGGTAAGCATGTTCCCTTATGGTTCCCTAAGTTTCCTATTAGTCTTTCCAATGTAGAAACACTCACAGGAAACGCACCTAACTAAATAAACATGTTCACTCTGACAATTAGTAAAGGTATGAAAGGTAAACTCCTCGCCTGTAACTGGATGTACAACCGCGGTCCTCTCATCTATGTATGGAAACTGTTTACACTTCTTACAGGGATGTGTATGTGGTTTGGCACTGAAGAAGATTTACTTTCATTGGTATCAGTTGTTAATAATTTGACTAGTTTTCTTAGTTTTACTGTCAATTATTCTAGATATAGAATTTCCTTCCTTGATGTGGATATAGTTAGACTTGGTAGTGGCTTGTTGAACACAGCTGTCTAATTTAGTAAAGGGTCAGGCCATGAGGGCCTCGAGACTTAATCCGACTGATGATGGTTTTGAATTGGAAGTCTCTAATCTCAAGGAAAAGTTATTTGAGAGATGTTACAGACAATGTGAAATTGATGAAGCTGTCAGTGTTGCAACCTCATTTAGAACAACTAGAGCCAAACCATATTTCTCTGAAAGAGGGCCCACTGAGAATCAGATGCAGAGCCTCTATAATACAGGACACTTGAGGGTGTCAATGTTTTACACCTCAGATGTAGGTAAGATTAAAGATGTATTTCAGAAGTATTGGAATATGCTTCTATTAGATGAGAATATTAGTAAAGTAGTAGGACCTAAACCAGGTTATGCTTTAGGAATAGGAAGAATTTGAAGTGTATGCTCTGTCAACGTCCATTAGACAGGACCTACCAGCATTCCTCTTTCAATTTAGGGAATACACATCCCTGTAAGAAGTGTAAACAGTGTCCATACATAGATGAGAGGACCTCGTTTGTACATCCAGTTACAGGCGAGGAGTTTACCTTTCATACCTTTACTAATTGTCAGAGTGAACATGTCGTTTATTAGCTAGGTGCGTTTCCTGTGAGTGTTTCTACATTGGCAAGACTAATAGGAAACTTAGGGAATGCATAAGGGAACATGCTTACCATATGCATGTTGGTACCCCCACCAATGCTTTAGCGAAACATTTCATAGATTTGGGCCCAAGTCACACTTTCATTTTTTCAGTTATGCAAGCCTTTAAATTGAGTATACAAGGTGGTGACATTGTCACCATAACTGAAGAAAGTGAACTCAGGTAGATTATTAGATGTCTAGCAGACAGAGTGCCTGGGATGAATGATAAAGCTTCATTAAAACCCATTTTACGGAAGCGAAGAGTTACAGTGTCTGCATGAAGAATTGATAATTATTTAGCTTATGTCCCTTATAGATGGCAGAATTTATATATTTTATTTTCGTTTCATTTATTCATTTAAGTTGAGTAATGTATGATTATTATTTATTTTATTTGTTATAGAGCTACTAGGTGTTAGTCTAAGATATTTATGCTTCTACCTTATATATATATATATATATATTTCTTATGCATTTTTAATATGTGCTGTTAGCGCTTGAGTTGATTATACATTATAGAAGTCTAAACATTTATTCTACTATTAATCTATTTATATTTTTTAGAATGTGAATTTTTCAGAATATCTGTTTAAATGATGTCACTGTTTTATTCACCAATTGAATGCAAGGATTGTATATATAAATGACTGATTGTTTTTTAAATCATGTCTGATGAAGCCGAAAGGTGAAAGCGCTTACCTGTGTTATTATACTTGGACTGGTTTTATAGTCCGCGTCTTTTTATTTTAAATTTTTTGTCGTTGATTATCTGCTTGATTCCTGTGGATGTTATATTCAGTTTTATTTTTTGGAGTTATTTATTTTATTTATACAACCACAGGAATCTTTACCCTCTGGTGTTGTGCTTGCGTGTGCTTGTTTTTATTCTCTCGTTTATCTACGCTGCACTGAGGGAGCATGAACGACACAGGGATTGATACTATTGAGTTGCCGTACACATTACGTGGTCATGAAGTCAGCAAAGAGTGTTCTACACGCTTTATTGAGCGTGTAGCTGGTCGAGAGAACTTATTGTTGTCCTATGAGCCTATGGGAGAGAATGAACCTGGTGTTAATGGGGAGAACAATTTCGTCGGCCTATACGTACGAGGAGATAAATAGACTGGAGCTAGATTTCCTCAAGCTCAAGCAAATGCAATTGCAATGCCAGCACTTCGAGGCCTGTTTGGACAGGAAGATAGTGCCGTGGGGGTTGCGCATTATGAAGATGCCGACGACAGGTAACTTATATCCCAGCTTGTTATATCAATGGCAACAGCTTAATCTTGAACTTAGCTATAACTACATGAGATTATTAAATGATTTCTTTGGTCCACAGGAAGTGAAACTAAAGAATCATTTGACTAAACAACAAGAGAGTGTTATGTCTAAATTTTCGGGTCCTAAGGTTGAACAAGCAATGGACAGACTTTTGGACAATGTTAATTTATACGAAAGGAGATTGTTGGAACAGAAGAAGAACAAAACTAATAGAGACACTAGAGACTTTAAACTAGGCCACGTTTTTACTTGGCCTAGGAGTAATAATGTGACTAACAATAATAGTATTGCTGTTTCAGCATCACGATTGCCTGTTTCTACTTTGAATGTGAGTTCAGCAGAGACAGTGAGGATTAGTAATGCTCCACAATTAATAACTAATGTGGTTACTGTGAATGAGGATGGCTCAAATGTAGAGCCCCCAGTTTTTTCTGATACATTGTCTGGCGGAAATGATTTGAATGATGTAGGTGATATTCGTAATATTAACATCAACCATTCCCAGCCTTTTGTAGAACCAGTAGTTAGGCAGAAAATCACTTCCACTGTTCCCCCACCTACCTTGTTGAATGTGGACAGGCCTAATACACCTGCCCCTTTCCCTATAAACACCCCCCAGCAAATGCAGAGACAGAGAACATACAGCAGGGGGAAGATGAAACGGAAGGGTTTGGGGGGAGAACATACTGGACCAACACTCAAGACGATGTGGGAACGAGTTCCCAATCCTTAGTACTTAATTTATCTCATAAGGTTTTAACTAAGTATGAGATTCAAGTTCTAAATAAAGGCTTAACATTTATTCTCAGTGGTGTAAGCAATATAACAGACACAGTTTTAGATACCAGACCTTTTGAAAGAGATGTACAATTAAAGTTGGAATTTGCTGAAGCTAGTGTGCAAGACAACAGTAAGATTTTTCGTACTCCAAGCTTGTATGTTCCTCCGTTACATCCATTGATAGATACTTTTTCTAGGCTAGTGGAACAAGAGCTACATAAATTAAATAAGTTTAATAAACTGAAAGGTAGGAAACAGTGTAGACAGAATCTTAGTTTCCATCAGAGAAGAGCTTTGTCTGATCTCTCAAAGGACCCTTCGATAGTCATCCATCCTGCAGATAAGGGAGGTCCTATTGTTGTAATGGACTTAGATGATTATCTAGATAATATGAGGCTAATGCTGAGTGATAGCAACTCTTATTCTAGGATTGAGCTAGATGATGTCATCAATAAGATATTTAAGATTTATGACATGTTAGATGATCTTTATAAATGTCGTGATATAAATTACACCTTATTAAAATTCCTGAGAGTCAATAAACCACTCATCCCAGCTATTCAGGGCCTTCCCAAGATTCATAAGTCTCTGGAGAAACCACCTTTACGCCCGATAGTAGCTGGGAGAGGCTGGGTCACAGAACCCCTGTCATTATTTTTGGAGTATTTCCTTAGACCAGTAGTTGATGCGAATTCCATTATTTTAAGGGACAGCAAGCAATTTCTTTTGGAGTTATATGCCTTTACTAGGGGATTATCTGATGACACACCTTACATTCTCGTTACCATGGATGTAAAGAGTCTGTTCACAGTAATTCCCAATGACTTGGGAGTATCTATGGTACATCAGTATTTGATTGAACACTCAGATTTGACTCCTGTTGTAATAGACCAGTTAACTCTATTTTTAGAGACGGTCCTGCAGAATAATGTCTTTACTTTTAACAATGAGCTCTTTTTACAGAATGATAGCGTAGCTATGGGCACTTCATGTGCCAATAGCTACGCCAATATAGTGATGGCTAAATGGGAGGAAGAACAACTCTTTCCTTTACCTGAGTTCCGAAGTAATGTTTCGTTTTATAAACGTTTTGTAGACGACTTGCTCTTCATTTGGTTTGGCACTGAAGAATATCTACTTTCATTGGTATCAGTTGTTAATAATTTGATTAGTTTTCTTAGTTTTATTGTCAATTATTCTAGATATAGAATTTCCTTCCTTGATGTGGATATAGTTAGACTTGGTAGTGGCTTGTTGAACACAGCTATCTATCGTAAAGCGTGTTATAGGAATATGCTACTTCACAGGGATAGCATGCACCCCCCATTTGTTTTTAAGAATTTAGTAAAGGGTCAGGCCATGAGGGCCTTGAGACTTAATCCGACTGATGATGGTTTTGAATTGGAAGTCTCTAATCTCAAGGAAAAGTTATTTGAGAGATGTTACAGACAATGTGAAATTGATGAAGCTATCAGTGTTGCAACCTCATTTAGAACAACTAGAGCCAAACCATATTTCTCTGAAAGAGGGCCCACTGAGAATCAGATGCAGAGCCTCTATAATACAGGACACTTGAGGGTGTCAATGTTTTACACCTCAGATGTAGGTAAGATCAAAGATGTATTTCAGAAGTATTGGGATATACTGCTATTAAATGAGAATATTAGTAAAGTAGTAGGACCTAAACCAGGTTATGTTTTTAGGAATAGGAAGAATTTGAAGCGTATGCTCTGTCAACGTCCATTAGACAGGACCTACCAGCATTCCTCTTTCGATTTAGGGAATACATATCCCTGTAAGAAGTGTAAACAGTTTCCATACATAGATGAGAGGACCTCGTTTGTACATCCAGTTACAGGCGAGGAGTTTACCTTTCATACCTTTACTAACTGTCAGAGTGAACATGTCGTTTATTTAGCTAGGTGCGTTTCCTGTGAGTGTTTCTACATTGGAAAGACTAATAGGAAACTTAGGGAACGCATAAGGGAACATGCTTACCATATGCGTGTTGGTACCCCCACCAATGCTTTAGCGAAACATTTCATAGATTTGGGCCCAAGTCACACTTTCATTTTTTCAGTTATGCAAGCCTTTAAATTGAGTATACAAGGTGGTGACATTGTCACCATAACTGAAGAAAGTGAACTCAGGTAGATTATTAGATGTCTAGCAGACAGAGTGCCTGGGCTGAATGATAAAGCCTCATTAAAACCCATTTTACGGAAGCGAAGAGTTACAGTGTCTGCATGAAGAATTGATAATTATTTAGCTTATGTCCCTTATAGATGGCAGAATTTATATATTTTATTTTCGTTTCATTTATTCATTTAAGTTGAGTAATGTATGATTATTATTTATTTTATTTGTTATAGAGCTATTAGGTGTTAGTCTAAGATATTTATGCTTCTACCTTATATATATATATATTTCTTATACATTTTTAATATGTGCTGTTAGCGCTTGAGTTGATTATACATTATAGAAGTCTAAACATTTATTCTACTATTAATTTATTTATATTTTTTAGAATGTGAATTTTTCAGAATATCTGTTTAAATGATGTCACAGTTTTATTCACCAATTGAATGCAAGGATTGTATATATAAATGACTGATTGTTTTTTAAATCATGTCTGATGAAGCCGAAAGGTGAAAGCGCTTACTTCTGTTATTAAACTTGGACTGGTTTTATAGACTGCGTCTTTTTATTTTAAATTTTTTGTCGTTGATTGTCTGCTTGATTCCCATGGATGTTATATTCAGTTTTATTTTTTGGAGTAACTGATGAAATAGCGGAAATTAACAAGATGTGTTCGGACATATAAGACTTCTTAGTTGTGAGCTCATTAAAATTTAATTTAAGCCTGATGCAGTTTAATATGCCATCTCAGTGCTAGAATGGGTTATCTTCTCTACTCTCCCTAAAGAGAAGGTGGAATTGCAGAGAAGGTCACAGATTTTACTGACTGCTGTGCCACTATGATACCAGTGGGTTCCTATTATGTGATCGAATTGTTGAAACTTTGTACATAATAAGGTCGAACCATATGTTTGAAGTTTCAACAATTCGAATATGTAAAATAAAAAAAGAAAAAAGCTAACTGCTGTAAGCCCCCTGCATCCCCCACACCCCCCGTTCTTTAAATATACCAACTCCGATATCACACTCATCATCTTCTTTCGGTTGTTCCCGTTAGGGGTTGCCACAGCAGATCACCTGTTTCCATTTCTTCCTGTACTCTGCATCTTGCTCTGTCACACCAACCACCTGCGTATCCTCTCTCACCACATCCATAAACCTTATCTTAGGCCGTCCTCATTTCCTGTTACCTGGTAGCTTTATCCTTAGCATCTTTTTCCCAATATACTCAGCATCCCTCCTCAGCACTTGTCCAAACCAACATAATCGTGCCTGTCTGGCTTTGTCTCGAAACCTTCCAACCTGGGCTGACCCTCTGATATACTTATTCCTATTCCTGTCCACCCTTGTCACACCCAGTGCAAATCTTAACATCTTTAATTCTGCCACATCCAGCTCAAACTCCTGCCTTTTTGTCATTGCCACTGTCTCCAACCCATATAACATAGCTGGTCTCACTACCCTCTTGTAGACCTTCCCTTTCACTCTTACAGGTACTCGTCTGTCACAAATCACTCCTGACAGTCTTCTCCACCCACTCCATCCTGCCTGTACTCTCTTCTTCACCTCTCTTCCACACTCACCGTTACTCTGAACTATTGACCCCAAGTATTTAAACTCATCCACCTTCGCCACCTCTACTCCTTGCATCCTCACCATTCCTCTATCCTCCCTCTCATTCACACACATATATTCTGTCTTAGTCCTGCTGACCTTCATTCCTCTTCTCTCTAGAGCATATCTTCATCTCTCCAGGGTCTCCTCCACCTGTTCCCTACTCTCACTACAGATCACAATGTCATGATGCAAACATCATAGTCCACGGGGACTCCTGTCTGATCTCGGCTGTCAACCTCCATCACCATTGCAAATAAGAAAGGGCTCAGAGCTGATCCTTGATGTAACCCCACCTCCACCTTAAACGCATCCGTCACTCCCAGTGCAGACCTCACCGCTGTCACACTACCCTCGTACATATCCCGTACCACTCTTACATACTTTTCTGACACTCCTGACTTCCCCATACAATACCACAACTCATCTCTAGGCACCCTGTCATATGCTTTCTCTAAGTCTACAAAAACACAATGCAACTCCTTCCGACATTCTCTGTACTTCATCAACACTCTCAGAGCAAAGATCGCATCTGTAATGCTCTTTCCTGGCATGAAACCATAATGCTGATCACTAATCATCACGTCCCTTCTTAACCTTGCTTCCACTACTCTTTCCCATAACTTCATACTGTGACTGATCAATTTAATCCCTCTGATATCACACTACAGTGTGGAAAGCCTTTAGTGTAGCCTGTAATGCATTCTTGGAGTTGGTATATTTAAAGAGTGGGGTGTGGGGGTGCAGGGGGGCTTTCCCCCTGCTTACCACCGTTAGCTAACTTTTTTCTTATTGTATTTTTTTTTACGTAGTCAAACTTTTACAAGTTTGAACATATGGTTTCGACCATATGGCGTTTGAACTTGTAAAATTTTGTTACATAATAGGAACCCAATACCAGTCAGCATTCTCATGACCATCATCATCATCAACCTCCTTTTTCCCATGGGGTTGGGGTGTTGCATCAACTGTCACCATATCTCTTGAGTCAGTATTACTCTCCTTCCTTCGACAGTCACGCCTGATTGTCTCAGGTCTTCTTTCACACAATTTATTCATCTCTTCACTGGATATCTTTGTTTTATCCTGCCTTCTTTCTAGCTATCCCAAATCTTCTTCAGCAAATCATCTTCTGCTTTCCAGCATGTGTCCGAACCACCATAATCTGTTCTCTTTAACCTTCTCTGCATTTGAAGTTACTTTGGCTTCTACTGTGATATCATCATTTCTTCATTTGTCCCATGGTGTGCGTCCTACCACCCATCTCAGGCACTTCATCTCCTTCACTTCTGGCTTCCTCACCTGCTCTGCCTTTACTGCCCATTTTCCATGTTGTACAGAAGTGCTGGACAAACCACTGTTTTATACATCTTAGTTTTCACCTTCTTGGGAATTGTTTTGTCACACACTACCTCTGACAATTTGTGTCACTTAGCTGTAGACCCCTGTTTCTACCCTTGACCTCCTTATTCCAAATTCCTTTCAACCACCTCTTTCAGATACATGAAGCTGATAACTTGTTCCACTGTTTCCCCTTCTATCTCATTTTCCAACAAAGCATGGTAGCGGTGATTAAGAAAAATAGTGGAATCAGATTTTTTGAGGATGTAAAATGACAGAATGATGCCATAAAAAGGGAGAGATTTGTTTTACCTATTGATTAACCACCCATGTTGTATGGAAGAAAGATGTTTTCTACACTAATGGCATATAGCTGTTTTTCTAAGAACCTATAGGATCCCAGGTGTATAAAAACTAATGACTTTCATCACTGCTTTGGAAAAGTTCTCTTTCCATTATATTCTGTTTGGGATTACCCTAGCCCTTGTAATACTTCCGTGGGTGAAGAACACTCTTTTGAATGACCATGATAGTACTGTTGTAATGGATGACATTTTAGGTTTGGGGCCTAACAATGGGATACATGATAAGTCCAGGTTGAAGTATAACAAAGAGGAGTGCCATGTCAGGAAAACAGGCTTTTAGTATTTTGGACATTGCATTGGGAAGGATTGTATTAATGCCTTTCCAGTTAAAGTAAAGGCTATTACATTGTTGCAAAGTCCAGACAATGTGACTGTGCTATACCAAATGCCTGGAATGGTGAATTATCAAAGCAAGCTTTTGCCAAAACTATCATTAGCACTTCACCCTCTCACTGATTTGGTAAATAATGATTCAGAGATGACATGTGAACAAGTTTTTCATAAAACTAAGTATACATTATTGTCCACACCATTATTAGCAGACTATGAAGGCAACAGATCAGGGGTAGTCCATGAGGATGCCATTATAAATGGTATTGGGGCTGTTCTTCTGCGTGGGAAAAAGATGATCTCAAACCCATTGCCTTCTGTTCATGCATATTAACAGAAACTGAGAAAGGCTATTCACACATGACAAAGAACTCCTTAGCAGGAGTGTGTAAATGTGAACACTTTCTATATCATTTACAAAGCTGCCATTGCTTTCAGTAACAGACTGATAATAAGCCACATACTGCATAGATCAACTCCTACGACTTGGGCAAAGTCTCACCTACATATTTGTGGTACCTGCTGAGACTTTGGGCACTTCAGTGTAAAAGCACCTTGTAGCTACCCAGGAATCATGTGGTTCATGTTAATGCGTTGGATATGGAAGAGAATGTTAACGCATATGTGCAGATATACTGTTTAATAGACTTGTGTCTGCAAGTAAATCAGACATCCTTAAAGAATTGATGAAGAAATATGCAAGCTCTCATTGGTTTTATCTGAAAAGTCTGGCCTACATGTTGAGCACTGTTAATTTATTCTCTACATATATATTATACTTTTAAAATTGGATGGCTGTTTGTTGCACCAGGACATGGTGATAATTCAAGGCTCATGTTAGGTCAGGGTCTTGGGGCAAATTTATGAGGGTCATCAGAGGCTAACGAAATGCGCAGACAGAGCCAGCATCAGTACTGACATCTCTAGGATTATGAAAACATGCCAAATTTTTACTGAAAATAAGCTGCTTCAAAAGAAAGAACCATTAATGACCATTCTTTTGCCAAAGGATCCATAGCAAAGGACTGCAGCGGTGTAACTTCAAATGAAAAAGATATCTTCTGGTAATGGACCATTATTTCAGAGATGTTGAAATAGAAAATCTAGCTATGACAACTAGCCAAGAGGGCAGATTCTGCCTACTTAACTTGATTGACTTCTTTAAAAACATTAATGAAGCAATGGACGAGGCCACAACAGTGCTCATCACATAACTAGATCACATAAAGGTGTTCAGCACCATCCCACATTCAGGTATCATAGATAAACTCTTCCAGCTAGATGTCAATCCCTGTGTAACTCACTGGATTGCAGACTGGCTTACAAATATAACCCAGACATTTCGGTAGGTGGCTGTCTTTCCTCCAAATGACCCATCATTAGTGGTGTACCCCAGGGTTCAGTTCCTGAGCTACTCCTCTTTGTCATTTCTTATAGGTCAAAGCTAATATTAAAGGTATTGTAAAAGACCAAGTCTGCAGATGATGTAACAACAAAGTAGAGAATCACATATTGTACTTATGATGGCACAAAAGTAAAGCCATACATTAACACATTCAGTTTATCATTATTGAGTTGGACAGCAGAAATGTTAATCGCATTCCTTTTTTTTTGCTTTCAAACTTTTAACTTTATTTGCAAATAAACTGTATAAATAACATTTTGTGCAATTCTCATGCATGGTGCACCAATAAATGCCAGTGAACAGATGTTTTAAATATCGGATCCCTGTAACATTCAATGTCCTTACATTCACCTCTGCAGTATTCATTACAAATGGGATTCCCTGCCATGAAGCCCACTGTCCAGCCAGTTTACCAAATTCTACCATTGCTTTAAGGTATGCTGAACATCACCTATGCATTCCTTGCATAGCATAGGGCATAAAGATGACGTTCAGGTGTACCATCCTCACAACTTCTTTGCTGCCAGTCCAAATGCTGTTTTTAACCACTGGTCTGTTACCTCCGTCCGTTTTTTGCTGTTTTCCTGTTTGTTGGCATTCCGGTGATTACTCCTGTTTGCTGAAGTCCTCACAGTTGCAGATAAGTATCCAGTTAGGTTTTTGTTCTTTTTCTGATTGTTTTTTGCTGTTTGGGGGGGGTTAATGTCATCCAAGATGGGTAAATGCCAGTGTGGGATTCTGATTTCCTCATAAAGACCACCACGATAAGTCTTTTTTGCCTAGGAGCTTCTCACGACCCTACATCTTGTTCGATTTTTCAGGCGTTCATCTTGAAAACCCTTCACAGTAGGCTTTCTTCCCTTTCATTGTATCTTGAGAACCAGCATCTTAAGCTTCTTGCTAAAGATACAATGGAAGGAACTTCCCACCCCAAGGGTCAGCCATCAGAGAAGAAGGTGAAAACGGTAAGACTGGAATCTTCTGCCATCCAGCCTCTGAAAGGAGTTTCTCCTGAGGTTATTAATAACCTGGACACTCGACTGGTTGTATTGTCAGGTTCCTTTGCCACATCTAGGTTGGAGGCTGGTGAGGATCTTGCAGGCAGCATGTCCAACGAGGTTTTGCAGGCATCCATTTCGGGTGGTCACAGGAAACATGGTTGATTGCTTCCGAGGGGTCTAGGGGGTTCTGCAGTTTCTTTTTAGGGAAGAAGTTCCTACTACACTTGTGGAACACTGTCCTGAGTCAGTGCCTTCTCAGGTTTGTAGGACGGACACCCCTTAAAAAAGAAACAGAAAACTAATCATGTTTCTTCTGCTCCTATGGATCCACAAAGTGAGTGACAGGCCTTTACCCAGGGGTTATTTAATGCTTTACTGTCATTACTGTCATTAAGGCTTCCTCAAGGGGTTTCTGTTCATGCCCCTCCTTGGTCCTCTTCTTCCCCTAAAAGGCCCAGAGAATTGAATTCTTCTAAGGAAGAGTTGGATTCTAATGAAGAATCCCTTGCTATTCTACCCAGATTCCTTCTCCTTTAGACTACGGGTCTGAGGAGGAGGATTCTCATGCTCAGGATAATCCTTCTAAGGAAATTTCCTTTGGGGACACAATCTCTAGAATGGTTGAATTTTTTTTAAGTGGGATTGTGCCCCGGTTTTGGATATCCATAAGAGGTATCATAAGTTACTGCATTTGGAATCTATTAAACCTGCAGCCATTCCTCCTGTCTTGGCTGCTTTATTTGATGTTTTTTCCAGTGCCTCTAAAACACTGGATTCTCTGACCTCTGCTCCCAAAAAGTCTGATAGGTTTTATAAGGTGCCTGACGATTGTTCCTTTTTGTTTAGATGCCCTGCTGCTAACCCCTCTGTGGTGTCTGTAACATCTGATAAGCTGTCTCAATTGCTTCCTTTGTCCAAGATACTGCCTGCTGACATGGACAGTAGAACCATGGATAGGCTGAGTAAGAAGGTTTATACTTCAGCTACCCTAGCTTTTAGGGCTATTAATTATCAGACCTATATATCCAGGTATGTGCTGGCTCATTTTCCTCAGGCTTGCCAGCTTTTTTTCTGATCTTCCAGACTCTGAAAGTAAATCTTCTGCTCTTTCCTTGCTAGAGACTTCCTCTCAAGTAGTTTATCATTCTAGAAAATGTAGTTATGATACAGCAGACGCCTTTTCTAGGGCTGCTGCATTTGGTTCAGCTCTGATGAGGTATGCTTAGCTTAGGCTTCAACATTTACCTGATGATATTAAGGCTAAGATGGATGCTCCTCTGGATAATAAACTTTTGTTTGGGGAAGCGGCTGCTGGTTTATTTAAGTCTCTTCAGGACAAGGGGAAGGCTTTACAAGAGCTTAAACATGTCTTTGTTTCTCCTGTGCCTAAATTTCAGCAAAACTACCTTTCTAAGCCAACCTTTGTTCGTAGGCAGTCTCACCCCCTTCTAAAGATAAAAAGGGTGTTAAAAGGACTACTCCTGCTAAGGCTACCCAGACTGCAGGGATTCTAAAGCCTTCCTTTCCTGACAAACCAGGTGCTGTCTGACTTTCCACCTGTTCCCAGCCACTTTGCTCTTCCTGTTTCTCTTCGCCTCTCTCTTTTTCCTTTCTGTTTGGCTCCGATTCTAGGGTTCTGTCAGTCATTTGGCAGGGATACTTCATGGTCTGGATTTCCAATCCTCCTTTTATGGGAATTCCTTAGCCTCCTTGGGAGCAACTTCCTTTTTTCCCAGAGGTACTTTGAGATCTCTTGTTTCAGGGTACTACTCAAGAGGTGCCTGTGTCCCAAAAGGGGAAAGGGTTTTATTCAAGAAAGTTTCTAGTGCCCAGGAAGGAAGGTACTTGGAGACCTATTCTAGACCTCTCCCATCTAAACACCTTTCTGAAGGTGCCTTCCTTTTGGATGTTGTCCCTTCAGTCCCGTTTTCCCTCTCTTGCTCCCTCAGGCCTTTCTGGTGTCTCTGGATCTCAAGGATGCTACTACATATTCTGATCCCTCTTTTCAAGAGATTTTTGCATTTCTCTGTTGCTTCTTGGCATTTTCAGTTCTGTGCTTTGCCCTTTGGCCTTTCTACTGCCCCAAGGGTATTCACCAAATGCCTCGCTCCTGTGATTGCTTTTTGCAGGCTTCAAGGGATCCACATCTTTCTTTACTTGGACGACCTACTGATTCAGGGATCCTTTCCAGAGGACCTTTTGCAAAATCTTAATTTTACCATTTCTCTTCTTCAGAGCCTGGGATTCATGATAAACTTCCGAAAGTCTTCCCTGACTCCTTCTCAGGATCATGTCTTTCTGGGTTGCAGGATTCAGACGGTGCCAATGCTGGCATCCCTGCCTTCTCCAAAGGCCTTAACTCTCATTTCTTACTTTCAAACCTCTTCTTCCCCTGGCCTCCATTACAGCCAGGAAGTTTCTGAGAGGTCTGGGGTTCATAGCTTCCACCATTCCAATGCTCCCTCTGGCCAAACTCCACATTAGGAAGTTCCAGTGGTTTCTGAAATCGGTGTGGCTTCAGCATGCACATCCTCTAGACTTTACAGTTCTTCTTCTCCTGTGATCCAAGAAAGAACTTCTGTGGTGGATTCAGCAGTTGTCTCTGAATACAGGACTCCCTTTTCAGCCTCTTCTTACCTGTTAGGATCTGTTCACAGATGCTTCAGATGTGGGATGGTGAGCAAGGTTTGGACCCCCGAGGGTTTAGGGATTGTGGTCGCCTCGTCATCAGAAGGAGCACATCAACGTCAAAGAGATGAGAGCTCTTATGCTGGCTCTTCAGGCCTTTCATCCTCTCTTCTATCTGGGGCCTCTCAAGGTATTCACAGACAATACCACAGTTATGTGGTATATCAACAAATGCGGGGGGGGGGGGGCAAGATCTTAAGTTCTTTGCCGGATGGCACTTCTGGTATGGGATCTGGCTGTCAAGTATCAAGTGACTTTTCAGGCAGTTTATATTCCTTCAGATCAGAACATTGTGGCAGACACTGTAAGCAGGCCCTTCACTCAATCCCACAAATAGATGCTTCACAGGGATGTGTTTCTGGACACTGTTCACCAGTGGGGTACTCCTCAAGTACATCTCTTTGCCTCCCCTCTGAACAGACAACTTCTTCTGTTTTGTGCCAGAGTCCCAGGTCGTCTGGTGTGGAAGATGGACACCCTCTCATTTTCTTGGAAAGGACTGTTTCTTTATGCATTCCCTCCCCTTCCTCTCATTCCAAAAGTCCTGTTCAAGATTCAACAGGATTCTCCCAAAACCTTGTTAGTGACTCCCTTTTGGCTGCAACAGCACTGATTCCTTCTACCTCTGCATTTAGCCCAGGGCAATTATCACAAGTTACCTCCCAGGGTGGATCTCCTCACACAAGACAAGGGATCTCTCATCCATCCCCACCTGTCCATGCTTCAACTGATACTGTGAGTGATAGAGTTTTGATCCCTCATAGACACCTTTTTTCTGAAGATGTGCTTCAGGTCCTGCAGGTGGCCAGGAAACCTACTACTAGGAAATCCTACTTGTCTAGATGGAAGAGGTTTTCTATTTGGTGTCTTTCTCATGACCTGGACACACTTACTGTGGATGTTCCTTTGGTTCTGTCTTATTTGCGTGAGTTGCTCAATGCTGGTTTGGCCTATTCTTCTATTAAGGACCACTTATCAGCTCTTTCTGCTTGTCTGCCTTTAACTCCACCATTAGCTTCTAGATTTGAGGCTAAGCAATTTCTTAAAGGAGTCCTTAATATTAAATGTCCCAGGAAGCCTGTTCCTCCTGCCTGGGATCTTAACTTCGTTCTGGAAAAATTGACTCGGGCTCCTTTTGAGCCTGCTGTTTCAGCTTCCTTGCAACATTGTTCTTGGAAGACAGTTCTTTTGTTAGCTCTTACTTCTGACAGACGGGTGTCTGAGTTGCAAGCCCTTGTGGCTTGTCCACCTTTTTGATATTTCATGAGGACAGGCTATTTCCTTTTGTTACAGTTTTCATGGTGATAGCCTTCTTTCTTCTGTAAAGGCTCATTCTGCTAGAGCTGTGGTTTCTTCTGGTTCTTTTTTCAAGGGCTTAGACACTAATTCTATTTTTGAAGCAACTATCTGGACTTCTGTGCATACTTTTACCAAACATTACCAGTTGGATGGTATCTCCAGAGCTAGAACTGGTTTTGCTGATGCCATTCTTCATGGCTTCTTAGCGGGCTCTACTGCTGCTTCCTTCTCCCAAGTTTCTTCTTGAGCTTTGGCACTCTCCCATAAGTGATGCATACTGCAGCACTGAATGTAAGGGCATAGTACAGTTGTGTAAAATCTTTCCATAATATAGATGTCCTTGCCTTCAACACTGCAGTATTCACTCCCTCCTACCCCCTAGTTTTTTTTCCTTCCTGGATGTGCAGGTTCTGTTTGGTTTTCCTTGGACTGCTGCTCCTACTGGGGCAATCAGTTCCGAGGATGGTATGCCTGAACATCACCTTTATGCCCTATGCTATGCAAGAGGTATGTGGGTAACATTCAGCGTACCTTAAAGTAATGGTAGATTTTGGTAAACTGGCTGGATGGTGGGCTTCATGGCAGAGAACACCATTTATAATGAATACAGTAGAGGTGAAGGCAAGGACACCTCTCGTTATGGTAAGATTTTACACAGTTGTACTTCTACTTATTTTGTCTCAGTTTTCCCCCTGCTTATTACACTTGTCACCTTGGTCCAAAACTGGCCTTTACCAGCTGATTCATTACTACAGATCTTACTATTGCCATTTCAGACTTACTAGTAAATCAGTATTATATATTTCCATCCATTTATTACTGTTTTATATGTATGACATGTTAAGACAGGAGGAGAAGGAAACCACGCACACCACAAACCCAGTTTCACATAGAACTATCACAACTGCAAAACAAACACATAAACACACAAAGACATACTCGGAGGCACTGATCAAAAATCTACCAAAACTACAGAGGCCTCCAAAGCAGACACCCAAGCAACTGCCACCTCAAGACATAAGACATGCAACACATAGTTCTCAAAGTCAGTGTGCTAAACAGTCACAGCCCTTAAGGCCAAACACAATGCCAGGCACACTTGTTATAGGTGACTCCATAGTCAGACACACTGACGTCCCACTCACCAGACTGAACAAGGAAAAGATCACAGTTAGCTGCCTGTCAGGCGCTAGAATCCGCCACATAACACAAGCACTCAGGTCACTCCACAGCAAGTACAAGTATGACTCAGTCATTGTCCATGCCGGTGTGAACGACCTGAGACGTACCTCCCTGGACTACATGAAAAGAGACATAGAGGAGCTCTCAGATTATGTAGCCCAGGCCAGTATGACCCTGACCCTGAGCAGTATCCTACCCTCACCAAGAATGATGCCACAATACAGAGACAAAATGATCAGCTTTAATAATTGGCTTAATTACTGGTGTCATTCTAAGGGGATCCAATGTCTGTCTGCCTGGGACGACATGCTTGACAAGCCACGCTGCTTCGCAAGGGATGGCTTGCACCTGTCACCCCTGGGCTTCCGGATATTGGCAAAGGCTCTTGCCACCCCCATAGTGCCTTTTTTAGGCAAGGCTCAAATGATAAACCTACCGCCCTAGAAAACAAAAATGGAGAAAAACTAAGGGTAATACTGCTCAATGCCAGAAGTCTAAACCTCAAGATGCACGCCCTCGAAGCCCTCCTCAGTATGGAGAACATCGATGTTTGTGCTGTGACTGAAACCTGGTTCAAGGCTCCTGAGAGCACCCCAGCACTATCAGGTTATACCTCATATCATGCGTTCCAGCCCCAAAATCTGGACCGAACTACAAAAGGAGGGGGAGTATCCATATTCATAAAGGATACCCACACCTCCAGGTTAGTGGCAACGCACGAAGCATCGGAGACCATCCAGGTGCAATTAACCATAGGTAAAACTGCCCTACAGTTTGTAACATGCTACAGACCACCTTCTCAAACTCAGGAAACCCACACAGCCTTCCTGAAGACACTGGAGAGTATAAATGTCTCTCCAAACACCATCATATTGGGTGACTTCAACTACCCAAATATAGACTGGGAACATTACTCAAGCCCCAACACCCTAGCCCAAAGGTTCCTTGAGTTCATAAACTCAAATGCTATGGAACAACTAGTCACCATTCCCACAAGAGGAGAAAATATACTAGACCTGATCATCACAAACATGGGGACAAAATGCTCCACACCGGAAGTATATCCCTCATTGGTGAGATCAGACCATAAATTAATCTCACTGGAGATCCACATCCCGCCCCCACCCCCAGCAAAAAACCACAATGAAGAACTTCTCAAAAGCAAACTTCACACTTCTTAAGACTGGAGTGGTATCCTTCAAGGCCCCCGAGTCAGTGGAAACCACAACCCACGCTGCTGAAACCCTTACAAATGCCTTCTACGAGCACCTCCAGGAATGTATGGATCAAGCAATCCCTAATAAAATCAAGACCTTTTCCACCAAAGGCAGGCGCCCGGTCTGGTGGACTCCAGCCATAAACAAACTCTACAACAAGAGGAGAAAGCTACTACATGACAGAGCAAAATCCCTAAATGGGAAGGCATCTCTGATCAATACTAGCAAAAAAATACGATCACTCATAAAATCATCCAAGGCCAACTTTGAGAGAAAAATCGCTAATGACACAAAAGACAATCATAAAGCCTTCTTTAGCTATGTTAGAAACCTGGGTGGAAACTCCCAGATATGCTCAGAATTAGTCCAAAATGATAAAAAATCACTGAACCCACAGACATTGCCAACATACTGGCAGACAGGTTCAGTGCAAATTTCTCCCCCCTACCAAAAAGGAGAAATATCTATCCCACCAGAGTCTAGCCTCCCAAACATCTCAGATGCCCAGGTGAGAGCTGCTCTCTCTAAAGCAAAAAACACAGCATCAATGGGACCGGACGGTGTCCCCGGCTGTGTGCTACACGAACTCAATGAGGAACTAAACCCACACATAAGGCTGCTGTTTAATCTTAGCCTTACTACAGGATACGTAGCTAAAGAATGGCGTACGGCAACTGTGGTCCCACTCCACAAAGGCGGTGCTTCTACGGACCCTGGAAATTACCGCCCCATAAGCTTGACGAGCCTTGTCTGCAAAGCTATGGAGAGGATCATAATGGAACTCATAAATAAAGACATTGGGGACCTACAGACACTGGATCCTACCCAATTTGGCTTTGTCAAGGGCAGATCCTGCCTCTTGAACTTGGTCGACTTTTTTGAAACAGTCACTAAGGCCATTGATGAGGGTAAGGCAGTTCACACAGCCTACCTTGACCTAGCAAAAGCATTCGACACAATACCCCACTCGGGCATCATAGAAAAGCTCACCAGCTTAGATGTAAACCCATATGCCACAAGATGGGTTGCAAACTGGCTCAAGGACAGAACACACAGGGTTAGAGTTGCTGGTGCCATGTCAGACTCTAAGCCGGTCACGAGCGGTGTCCCACAGGGCTCAGTCCTGGGCCCCTCTTGTTCGGCATTTATTTTTCTGAAGTGCAGGCAAACATAGGGGGATTGTGGCTGACAAAATTTGCAGATGACTGCAAACTGGGCACCATAATTGACACTCCATCAGACACAGACATCCTCCAGAAAGGTCTCATAGAAATGGATAACTGGTGCCAGAGCCATGGCCTTAAGCTAAATACCAAAAAATGTATAGTCATACCCTTTGGGAAAAACAAGGTAACCCCTAATTACCACATAGGTGGTAATCCATTAAACACGGAAGAAGTTATCAGGGACCTGGGGACCCAAGTTGACAGTAACCTCTCTTTTGACACTCACATTGCCAAAGTGGTTAGGAAGACCTTCTACATTGCCCACCTGATCATGAAGGGTTTCACATCCAGATCAGGAGAGGTCATTGTACCCCTGTACTCTTCACTTATCATACCAATGATTGAGTACAACGCCCCATTCGGAATGTACCTTACCCGACACCTGCAGCAGTTGGAAAGACCCCAAAAGTTCCTCACCAAAAGGATAAAGGGGCTCAAACATATGTCATACGATGCCCGACTGAAGAAACTCCAGCTCTATTCAGTCACATACCGTCTGCTCAGAGGTGATCTGTGCCTGGCATACAAGGCCATGTCCAACCCGGAATTAATGGACATGCTCCACCTCAAAAAATCCAAATCCACCAGAGCCACGAGAGCAAGAGACTTAAACCTCAACACGGATATAAATAGGACGTGCTGGAGGGACAGATTCATCACCCAGAGACTCCCTACACTATGGAACAGAATCCCAGTCCATGTGAGGCAGAGCCCCTCACTGACTCTGTTCAAGAGAAATCTTGACGAGTGGATGGGAGATCGTAGGTTTACCCCAGGAATCATCTCTGTATCACTGCTGGACAGAGGCACAGCAAACTAATGGGTATAGTATTCTCATCCTAAGGGGTGGTGAAAGCCACACACACTCTGGCTAGGCTTATAAATGCCCTAGGGCAGATAGCCTAGTATGAACCTATGAACCGTATTATCCTCATCTTAGCTGAAACAACACCATAGCTAAAAGAAAGAATTGTACGAAAAAGAACAATAATTTATACACTGTGTACAAAAGGTTAGCTCCTATATTCATCCCTCCTATTGTGATATTCCCTATTCTTTTGTATGTGCACTGTTTATCCACAGACTTATCCTTTTATTGTCTCACCTATTTGTCTTGATTGCCCACTAATAACCAAGCATTCCACTTCTTCTTTATTGAGGCCCCCTTCTTGCCCTGTGCTATTTTTAATTCATTTTCTTTTATCATCCCAAATATCTCTAATAATTCCTAAAGTTCTGATTTATGCCTAGTTTTCCTTCTCTTTGTAATGACCGTCTTCACTAATATCTGGATCAGCACCCTTATGTGTGTAGGCAGTTGCAAATCTACCCAGCTTAACAGAAGATTCTCCTTTGTCAATCTAAAATCCCAATCAGTTAAATCCCTAATTAACTTCTGAATCCCTTCCTTAAACTCTCTCAGTCTGTTAGACTTCCAAAAGGTATGTCCCTCTTTCCTCCAAATCACATCCTCAACAAGTATCTTCTACTTGTTGGAAGATTTTGTGAATCCTTGTTGGTATATAGAAATATTTATACAAGAACATCCAGGCAAATATTCTAAATGTCTACTTTTAGTACTAGTTTGAGGTTTAAGAGGACATTGTTCCATTCTTCTTCCTTTATTTGTCTTCACTTGTCTGGATCCTGTTGGGCTACATTTAATCCTAATGAGTGTAAGTAGCTCCTAAAAACACCTCAGAGACTCCGAGTCGAGCTTAGCCATTCCATCCTAACTTAATTGCTCTAAAAATAAACTTGTTTGCTGTAACCACCAATTTGTGAGTGTATAAAATGATTAAACCCCATTGTGGTGCATTCCTCACTCCTGTTAACATCCAACAAAACTGTCCAACCATCAAGGATATTGAAACCAACACCCTCCTTCCCAACTTGACAACATTTTGTGTAGGTGTAAAAAATAACAACCACTGGTATTAAACAGCGATACACCAATTTTTCACCAACTTTCAGTAAGCGCTGCTTGTTTATTATAAATCCATTGAACTAAATGTCCTTTGCCTAGAAAAAGTCTTACTGCCTGCCAAAGGGCAGGTGCCTGTCTTGCCTTACTTGCCAATGATAGTCCCAATCTTCAGTTGCTCCAGACCTATGGAAAAACGATAGCCCCTCAGCAATGCAAACTTCAGTTGTAGAGCTGCCGTCTCAAGTCACAGCACCTGTAAGAAAGAAAACCCTAATAAACATCCAGCTGCAAACAGCTGATCATAAGAAAAGGTGACATCAGTTCCCTTTGTAAAGTCTCATTCAGAGGGTTGTCCCAGTCTTTTTCTTCTTGGTTCTCATTCATATTTTCCAAAGCTTACTGTGAAAACGCCTTAATCTGCTTTTCTCTTTCCACTGTTTTTGACTATGAGAGAGGTGAAGGCTTTGCTGGATATCTCTGCTCACCTTGCTTCTAACTCTCTTTCTCTCACACTCATTAATCCTAATTTTGTTGTTCCATGTTCTGCCCTCCAGTCATATCTGCCTGCCTTCTTTGAAGCTCCTCGGTCTCCATCTTCAGCTCCATGTACGACTTGGTCCCAGTAGAGTTAAACTCTCTAAAGATCACTGGGAACGCTAATTTGATGCATTTCCCTTGCTAATCAAAATGCTGCAACAAGTAATCATTGTCTATAAAAACTTTTTCCAATCCCGCTTTCAGGATGAGGCCCTTTTTCCATAGATTTGAAAGTAAGCCTCCCTTTAGGTGGTAGGACTCGAATTTTGTAGTGATGGGTCTGGGCTGTCGTCTTGAGCCAGTGCATGATACATTAACTCTATGTGCCCTTTCTATCATAATGTTTTAGCCAGGCATCTCTGTCTAGTTACTGATGCAGTTTTTTAGAAAGGCCATTCAGTCTTTTCCGTCTACTTTTTCTGTGATTATCATGAAGCATAGGTTCTCCCTTCTGGCACAGTCTTCCAGCTCTGTTAATCTGGCTTGTAATTAGGATCATAGGATCATAGGAGCTTACTAGGCTATTGGCCCTGAGGCCCTTATAAGCCTAGCCAAGAGTTTAGCCCATGTTTAGACAAGTCAAAACAAGTAGATTGGATGTTTTATCTTGTTGAAGTGTTGAGGCTGCTTCAAATTTAAGTATTCATTCATTTGCCATCCTTTGTTGTAGTTACTCTTATTGGGAAGTGGGTTTTGTGTAAGGGATTTGCCTGGCCTGAGTAGTCTGTTGATATTTTTCCAAAATAATTTAAAGTTATTGCTGTTGGAGAATTGCTGGATCTGATAGTCCTGCATCTTTTTGGTACATATTAGGTATCTTTACTTTATTTATTGTGATTTTGTATTTTTGTATAGTGGCAGTTTTATTATTTTCCCAATCAGTCCAAGCTTAATCTCTGAGGGTCATTTGCAGTTTAGTTTCATGAGACACCCAGGGAGAAGGTGTGGTCTTTCTTCCTTTTCTTTAATGGAGCTAGAGAATTGAAAATTTTGACAAAAATTTGGTTGAAGAAGTTCAGAGCTTCGTGGGGGTTTAGAGGCCTCCAGTTACATCGATCAAATTAATTTTTGATCTGTTCCAAATTTGGCCTGACCAGATAAGGTTGGTTGGATGATGGCCACTAATACAGTCTAGATACCAGATTTCATATCAGGATTTTTATTTATTTTATGTGAGATTAATATCCATTCAGTGATGGTAAGTTTGTGTGTTTGTGAGCTCTTGTTGATTTTGGTATTAACTGAGAGAAAATTACTGTTGTAGTGTAATAGTTATATTAGAGAAAGACAATTAATGCTTTTCTTTTCTTGTTCTGATTTTAAATTCATTTTAGCAGGCTGTATCTCCTTTAGCAAAGGTCTTTAGTCTTATATTAGTGATTCCAGCACATAGTTTGCAATGCAGTGTTGCTGTTTAAGTGACGTAACTGCTGTTATCAAGCTGTTGTTTCATTCTTGTGTACCTAGTGTATGTCAGGCTAGTCCAGGACTTGTCTTTGCATTGGGGCAGGTCCAGGCCAATCAGATCAGAGACATGGGTCTGTTTTTCTCTCCCACTCATCTTGTTGCAGTTGAGTTCTTAAACTCAGTGTATCTGTTGTTGCCTGCCCCTTATTATTTGACAAAATGATTTCCTCTCTCGGTATTATAGACTAGCACTCCACCATAACTTTTCTAGCCAGCCTGGTTGAGATGGGTATCTTGAGACAGTGCAAGAATTGTCTCATGTTGTCTGATGATCATCTGTTAATCAACAGCATAACAAAGGGTGTGAGTGATTTACATATATGATATTCTTGGAGGCAAAAATCTCACACACAATAAACACAGCCACCAAAATCAACAACAGTGCACCACACATCTCTTCAAGGCTGTCACAATATATATAATGCATCACATGCTGAGAATCTATAAGATTAACTTGCCTAAACCTTTAAGACCTCCAAAACACAGCACAGGCACAAAGCACAATTGTCATAGTATGCCTACTTCCTCACATAGCACAAAGAGTCCCAAAGTCACAGATGCTGAACCTGTAAGGCAGGTATCGACCCAACTAAACATTCTTGTCATAGGTTACTCCATTGTAAGATATACAGATGTGCCTCTTCCCAGATTAAGAAAGGAAAGAGTGATGGTTAGTTGTTTTTGTGGTACCAGGATCTGTAAAATCATACATGCACTCAAGTCCTTGAACAATAATTACTAGTAAAACTCTGTCATAGTTCCTGCCGGTGTCATTGACTTGAGGTATAACTCCCTGGATTATATGAAGAGAGACATGATGGAGCTCTCAGACTGTGTGTTTAAATCAGGTATCAGCCTAACATTTAGCAGCATTATACCTTCTCCATTCATCATGCTTAGGTTCATTGTCTGTCAGCTTTTGTTTTAGCAGTCTTTGAGTCTTGTAGTCCCGTCAGGGCATCCAAGTGCTTCGATAAAGTAGCCTCTGCATCTTGCAGTTTTCTGTTGCAGGATGCCATATAATCTGACACTGTGTCTTAGAACATGGCTATTTCCTCAGTGATTTGTCTATTTTGTTTGCAGTAGAGGTGGATTCTCTTTTACGAGTCATTCTTCCTCTCTCCATCTCTTCCTACCTCAGCATTGACCCAGTAATATATCTCCTAAGTTTCAATTGAATATTTTCTGGTGCCTTCAAACTGCGAGCCTCCAGTGATCTCTTGCTGCATTTTTTTTCAGAGACATTTAACATCCTTCCCTTTTATTGGAGATTACAGATTAAGCACTATATTTAACTATTAAATGGATGCTACCTTGGAGCTCATCTCTTTGCTACCTAATTTATCGCCATCCCACCAGAAATCCATTAATAACATTCTTATCATTTAACTGTACACGTCTGCTTGTATTTTTTGTTGGTCCATTGTTTTCCTTTTTATACAATGGACGAGTTTATCATTATGTAAACGTTAATGTTTGTTTTATTGATGGTATTTTTTCATATGGAAGTACTTTGAATTGCAGTTGTTTCTTGGTAATTTGAATAATGGAGCAGAGTTTTTGGAGTTTTTCAGTGACATTAGTAATTCTTGTATAACTTTTTAGCCTTTGCTATATTTAAGAAGGCTATTAATTTAGAGACTGAGATTAGTTGTAAAAATTCAGTCAGTAATTCCCTCTTACATTTCAATAGTATGCATCCCAAACCCCAGAAGACTGGGATTATTAAAACAATGTGTACTCAGATCAGGAGGTTAATAAGTCAGATTAGTAATATTTCAACATTAGAAAAGCATCTCATGTAGATTTTTTTCTATAGGGGATATCCTGAACAGCAGATAAGGGAGATTCAAGCAAACATACAGACAGGTTTGAAGCATGAAGGTGAGTTGTTTCAGTGGAACTCAGCCATGTATTTAACATACAATCTGGATTTGGTATAAAACATTTTGATTAATAACTGGGAAGCATAGCTAGGCTTAAAAAGGTCCCCTAGGGTTAGTAATCACTTATGAACCTTTGAACCAACTGGTGACTTTTTAGTACAAATGATGAAATTGTAAAAGTACTAGGCAGTGCACCTAAATTTATCCCCATAACAGGTCCATTACAGCAAGAGGTTTTTTGAAAGTAGTAGTGAGGACAGGACAAGCTCTATAACAACAGGGTGTCTTCAGATGTTACAACTGTTCTGTCTGTGGGTTTATTAATGATGGGGCTAGCACTTTTTTGTGTATGTGGCATATCTGGGGATGCATTCCCATAATCAATTACTGTTCTCAGTCCTAGTGACATTATTTGGAGACTATTTTTGTTGTTTTTTTATTTTATTAAAGTAATTTCAAGTATTCATTTGGTCCTCATTTTTTTGCTTTTTTTGGTGCCGTTTGGTTATGATATTTCTCCAAATGCAAATGTCAGGTAGCTTAAAAAGATACGGCAAGTTATTTTTCTCTCTTTTAAAAATAAAAATACCAGGCATAGTTTCCCTACCCAATGTTGAAGCCCCCTGCTGCAGATTGAATCTTTTCCTTCTGAAGTGATGTTGCTGAACAGACATTTTGAAAAACAAGTTTCAGTGAAGCATTTTTTTTAAAAGGAGCTTCTTTCTTCCAACTCAGATGTTGCTCAGCTCTAGAGTTAGGAGATAGCCAGCTCTATTAGTAAAGTACTGACTATGGACCAGCTGACCAGATGACCCAGAATTCATCTGTAGGACTGGATAGCTCAGATTTCACAAGTAGGACAGGATGACAAGGTGACCCAGATTTTCATAGTGGTTCAGGCACTTAGGAGAGCTGCAAGATGAGATGAATGTGAATGCTTTGTTTTCTTGTTTCTCCTTTGGGGAAGAGAAGGCTGTATATGTGCAGGCAAGCATTTGATGCTAGAATCCCCATGGTGGCAATGAAAAACACTAAAAGATCTTTCTGGAAAATTCCCCTAGCTGGAGTGGAAATCTATAGAATACTTTTGCATTGAACCCCTTTTCTCAAATCCAGGTGATTAGTTGGACTTGTAATTCTTTGCACTGAATTTAATCTCATACACACCTATGTCATAAAACCTACTCTCATTCAATATATAACATGTTGTGTATTAAATACATTTCTTTGCAGTCAAAATTTATTATCTAATAATTTCATTTACTACTGATATTGCGTAAGAAGATACACCTCACTTAGCAGTAGTTTTTGCCACTGCAATATTAGCTCACAGTAGCTGAGATACAAGATGACAGACATTTGCCATTACTCTCTATTGTGTCTTTTGTGAGTTGAAATGTTTTATTACAGTTATTTTGTTTCAATTGAGTGTCCTGAATAGTAGCTAGCAGTTTTGGTTGATTTCATCTACTCGTGTAATATGCTTAGCCACAGACATGGTTGTTGGAAAACTAGCACAAAATATTTGTGCAGAACTGCACAAGAACAAAAAAGGTTAAAATTATTTAACAAAGCTCCTTACTTTCATTAAAATACTTTTATACTTTTACCTGTAATTACTAAAACCTCAATGACTAGCCAGTCCATTGGCGTGATTCTTGTTTTAACAAAGGTTTGTCTTAAATCTTTCTAGGGGTACCCTAAGACTAAAAAAAAAAAAAATGCAAATTTTGGGGGTATGAATGTTTTGCACCTGTATGAACTACTAATACAATCACCAGTTCAGAGGTTCAAAAACTAGAAGTGTGTTTTCAAAGAACAGAAGTAGACCTAAATATATATATATATATATATATATATATATATATATATATATATATATATATGGGTCTACCTGAAAACGCAGACATCGCAGAACGCCAACAGCGAGAACACCGACACTGGAAGATCGACAATGGAAAAGACCGACAGTTGAGAATCCCGACGCAGAGAACACCGACATGTTAAGGTAAGTGTGTGATAGGGACGGACGTTAGGGTCAGGGTGTGGGTAAGGGAAGTGTGCGATAGTGACGGAGTTTAGGTTTTGGGTTAAGGTTAGTGCATAGATAGTTGTGCATGTAAGGTTTAGTGTAGATTTGTAAGGTTTTTGATGCGCTTGTGTTGTGTGTGTGTTTTTTGGGAAAGGTATTTGTTTTGTTGTTTGTCGGGATTTTGGTTTGTCGGGCATGTGAAGTTTCGTGTTTTTGAACTTTTTTTTTCGGTGCAGGTAGACCCATATATATATATATATATATATATATATATATATATATATATATATATATATATAGGAGTCCTTCATTTGTTCGAACTTTCAAATGTTCGAAACTCATATGGCAGACACCATATGAGCGAACGTTTGAAAGGCCGACAAATGATAGTGGAGATTCCACTACAGTGTGGGACTGGGAGATTCCCCTTTCCTGCACTGTAGTGCGATCTCGGAGCGAGACTATTTAAGTAGCAGGGGATGTGGGGGGTGGAGGGGGGGTTGCCCCCCTGCATAACACAGTTTTACTGTGTTTACAGGTAGGTAAATGGTGCTATTTCAGGATGTCGGTCTTCCAGAATGTCGATCATATGGTGTCGGCCATATGAAAGTCGGCATTCTAAACAGTCGACATTCTGAAGACATATATATATATATATATATATATATATATATATATATATATATATACACACACACACACACACACACGGTTTACTACTGAAAGTTCAAATCAGCTTCGGTCGACCAATAACAAAGGTCAACTCGAAATGTTGAATACGAACTTTCAAATGTAAACCCAAAGCGAAATTGAATACATCAACCACTGTGGTTCAATGTATTTGACATAGCAGGAGGTGACATCACTCACTTCCTGCTGTGCATATTAACATACCGTTGAACTCTACAGTCAATGGTACATCATTTCTAGTATTTTGCAGGGGGGCTATGCCACCCTGCACCCCCCATGTGGGGGCTCTACCCCCCACATGCCCTGTACATTAAATATAACAAATCTGAGATCACACTACAGTGAGGAAATGGGCTAATTCCCTGTTCCTCACTGAAGCACGACCTTCCTGCAGAATGTCAAACCAAAATGATCGACCTACACAACCTGATCGCTGTAGTGTAACTCGATCAATTTTGGGTCGACATTCTGCCTACCAGGGAAACTGCCTTTTGACCATGTGCCAGTCAACAGAGGCAGTTTCAGCATTGCCATAGTAAACCTATATTTATATATACATGTATATATATAAAAAAAACATATGCCTGTCATGCAGATGCATAACTACACAGACAATGACCACAGGGAAAAACTACTGAACCCCAGAGCTCTGATGTAGAGAAAAACTAAGCCACTGTACTTCTCCAAGCAGTTAGAGGTAAAACTCAGCAGACATTTGGATGTTTTAGCATCATTTCGTGTAGTGATGCTGCACTTATACACAGAAGCTCTGTTAAAAATGCAAAAACATTTCCAAGACCTCATGCTTCCCCATGATGTCCTTAAACTTAACTAATTCAGGGTGAATTAAGTACATGCTACATAACAAGCCTTCCTCCATCATCAGTAATAAACATACATGGAGTCATCTTAATAAAGGATGACAAACATCCAAAAGAACATGAGAGCTGTGGCACAAGTTACATCAAATCTAATGTAGTTCTCAAACCAGTAAGGTACACACCACCACCTGGCCAGCCAAAATATTTTAGTAATTGGTGACTTGTTGATCAAGAAAACTAACTGTGCACTGGTATTTGTAAAAAACAGGTCACCATTTCCTACATGCTTAGGGCTAAAATAGTGAATATAGCAAATATTGTTAAAATGAGTGTAGGATAGATTTGACATGACAACTATTCCTGTGCAGTGAAGAACTAAGGAGGTTCTACTTCCTTGATAGGCAGGATAGTTTGTTAGGGCTTTCAAACATTCCTTTGAGGTTTGGAAGAGAGAGAGAGAGAGAGAGAGAGGGAAAAAACAACTTATAAAGTGAGACATTCGCCATCTTACCCTCTTTTGTCAGAAAAATTCAATCACAGAATTCTGGCCTTTACTTTGTGATTAAGAAGTTCTTTCCATAAACAGGAGATTGTCAGAGAAATGTAACTCAAGTTGCTTTACCATTTCATAGGTAGCACCACTATTTCCTCCAGAGAGTTTCTTTAGGCTTTTCTGACTTCAGATGAAAGCAAAGTTGTTAAATCATCAAACCTAAACACAGAGATGAAAGCAGTATTACTTAACACCAGGAGCATAAATAAACATATAAACCTTGAAGCATTTTAGTACCTTACAGGCATTTAATGGCTGGAACCTGTGTTCTGAAGACTGCCTTCCAGACTATCTGCAAATATACAGAACTGAGTATATTTTTTGGTTATAGAGTTTGTTAATTGTTGCTTAGATCTCTGTTGAAACTGTTGTCTCCCTGTTCTGAGAGACTGATCTGCAAATATACAGAGCTGAGTATATTTTTTTGGTTTTATAGTTTGTACTGTTAGTTGTTGCTTAGATCTCTGTTGAAACTGTTTTGTCCCACCCTCCTTATTTTTGGTTTGTAGTTTAAATTTTGTGGCTTTTGCAGTTGCCCACCCCACTGTAGATTTGATCTGGGACACTCCCCCAGTCCCATCTCTTTACCACATTCTACCTAATAAACTCTTTCTGCACTTGCTTTTAGTCATTTTTAATTTAATTGCATTTTTTAAACTGTGTTTGGTCTAATAATATTGCTACATACTCAAGTGTGCTGGCTTGCACTGCATGTGAATTGTTTTTACTACTGTTTTTGCTACTTTTCTGTAACAAAAAAAAAAAAAAACTGTAAGCCTGTTTCCTACCTTTCCTGTAACTAGTGTTCCAGATACAGATTTGCTGTATCCAAGACTGTATGTAAGCTTCTGAGCCCCCCAAGCCTTTCTGTGTTGGAGGGAAGCCTTCTAGCTTATCAGTGGGAGTGGTAAGCACTAGGTAACCTGTCTACCACATAAGGAGTGGTTCCGGCCCAGAAATTGTAGTTATTGGCCATTTGGGCAATCTCCTCCATCTCTCTCAACTTTCTGATTTGAAAGCCTGCATTTGCACTTGTTTCTGTCCTGTAACTCATCTAGTGCAGATACGGATTCTTAGTTTTAGCACTTAAATTTGCTTATTCATGCTCAGCACTTGTTCAGAACTTGTAAGCACTAAATAAGCTACTAATTACTATAGCATTCAATCTTCCTCATTACCTAGAGGAAAACAGTTTTTGTACTTAATTTTTCTCACTTGCTTAGAGAAAAACAGCCCTTGTACTCACTTTCTTCACTTATCTAGAGGAAAATAGTTTTTTATTCAGGCATGTCCAAGGGTCAGCTCCCAGTGTTCTCTCCTGTCTATCTGATGAGTCTGGGCATCTTGAGGCAATGCAGAAATTGCCTAATGTACACAGACATCCTTCTCCTCCTACCACCCAATGCTACAACCTGTGAGAGATGCACTTATCTAGTCAAACTGGAGGTAAAGCTCTCTCCAACCAAGACTGAACTTGACAGTCATGAGGAGAAGGTAAACATTTGCACCACACCATACTCATCACATAGTCTCACTAAATCTACACCACCAAAATCCACACATAGTAACACAAAAACATTCGCAAAGGCTCTCAATAATAATCTGTCTAAGCAACAGAGACCTCCAAAGCAGAAACGCAAGCAACCTCCATCCCCCAACACAACCCAAATGACACATAGCTCACAGACTCAGTGTGCCACTCAACCACAGCCAATAAGGCAAAACAACGTACCCAACACACTAGTCATAGGTGACTCTATAGTCAGGCACACTGATGTCCCACTCACCAGGCTAAACAAGGAGAAGGTTACTGTCAGCTGCCTGTTGGGTGCCAGGATCCGCCACATAACCCAAGCACTCAGGTCACTCCACAACAAGTACAACTATGACTCTGTCATTGTCCATGTGGGTGTGAGTGACATGAGATGTACCTCCCTGGACTACATGAAAAGAGACATGGAAGAGCTCTTCGATCTTGTAGCCCAGGCAGGTATGACCCTAGCCCTGAGTAGCATTCTGCCATCGCCCCGAATGATACTGCAGTACAAGGACAAAATGATTGACTTCAACAATTGGCTAAGCTTCTGGTGTCATTCTAAGGGGATCCAGTATCTGTCTGCTTGGGATGACATGGTTGACAGACCACGATGCTTTGCCACAGATGGCCTGCACCTGTCGCCCCTGGGATTCCAGATACTGGCTAAGGCTCTTGCTGCCCCTATAGTGCCTTTTTTAGGCAAGGTTCAAATAACAAATTCACCACCATAACAGGAACAGGTAAGCAAAAACTGTGGGTAATGCTACTCAATGCTAGAAGTCTAAATCTCAAAATGCACTCACACGAGGCACGCCTTAAAATGGAGAACATTGATATCTGTGCAGTGACTGAGACCTGGTTCAAGGCTCCAGAGAGCACCCCTGCACTACCAGGCTATAACTCATACCACACTTTTCGGCCATGTAACCTGGACCGAAACACCAAAGGCGGAGGTGTGTCCATATTCATTAAGGATATCCACACCTCCAGGCTAGTTGCTCAGCATAATGCATCCGAGGTTATCCAAGTGCAACTAACTCTGGGCAAAACTGCAATCCAAATTGTAGTTTGCTACAGATCCTTCACCATGCCCCAGGATTCCCACTCCTCTTTTCTTGATGTACTGGAAAATATTAGGGTTCAACCAAACACCCTAATAATGGGAGACTTCAACTACCCCACCATTAACTGGGAAAACTACTCGTGTACCAACTTCTTAGATCAATGCTTTCTGGAATTCATAAACTCCAATGCCCTGGATCAACTTATCCACACCCCCACCAGGGCCAACAATATCCTAGACCTAGTCATTACCAACATGAGTGGCTGGTGTTCCACACCTGAAGCCAACTCCTTGTTGTTCTGATCTGACCATAAGCTAATCACCCTTGATATCCACATCCTGTCCCCACCCCCCCCCCATTAAGGAAACCACGGTAAAAAAATTCATCAAAGCCAACTTCATGCTTCTTAAGACAGAAGTGGTGAACTTCATGACACCCATGCAGATGGACAATACAGTTACAACTGCTGAATCCTGCACAAATGCACTCTATAAGCACTTACACGAGTGCATGGATCATGCTATCCCAAACAGAACCAAGACGCTATCCTCCAAAAAAAGGAAGCCAATCTGGTGGTCCCCTGCCATAAACAAACTGTACAACAGAAGGAAGAAACTGTTGCAAAAGAGAGTAAAATCCCATGAGTGGAGGAGCTCCCTAGTCAACCTCAGTAAGAAGCTAAGATCCCTTATAAGATCCTCCAGCTAGCTACGAAAACAAAATCACCACTAATTCCAAGGACAACCACAAAGCATTCTATAGCTATGTCAAGAATCTCGATGGCAACACCCAGATCTGCTCTGAGTTACAGCACAAAGGCTCGAAAATTACAGAACCAACTGATATTGCCAACATCCTGGCAGATAGGTTCAGTGCTAACTTTACCCACCCCCCCATCCCCTAAAGGACCCATATCTATAGAGGAAGAATTCAGAGTCCCTGTAATCACAACTATGCAGGTAAAAGCTGCACTCTCTAAAGCCTAAAACAACATCCCAGGCTGCGTTTTACATGAACTTCAGAACGAACTGGCTCCCCACGTAAGCACCATATTCAATAATAGCCTTGCATCAGGCTTTGTGCCCACTGAATGGTGCACAGCAACAGTTATCTCACTCCACAAAGGGGGAGCCACCACTGATCCCGGAAACTATCGATCTATTAGCCTGATGAGCCTGGTCTGCAAGGCCATGGAACGTATCATCATGGAACTCATAAACAAAGACATTGGTAACCTCCAAACTCTGGATCCCACCCAGTTCGGGTTTGTGAAAGGCAGATCATGCCTCCTGAACCTGATCGACTTCTTTGAGGCAGTCACCAAAGCCGTAGATGAGGGTAAGGTGGTTCACACAGCCTATCTTGACCTTGCCAAGGCTTTTGACACCATCCCCCATTCTGGAATTATAGCTAAACTCACTAAACTAGGTATAAATCCCTACATCACAAGATGGGTTGCCAACTGGGTCACTGACAGAACCCACACTGTAAACGTTGCAGACTCCAAATCTGACCTCAAAGCAGTGACAAGTGGAGTGCCACAGGGTTCCGTTCTGGGACCTCTCCTGTTTGGTATCTACTTCTCTGAAGTACAGGCTAACACAGAAGGCCTCTGACTAATGAAGTTCGCAGATGACTACAAATTAGGAGCCGTAGTCAAGTCCCCAAATGATGTGGACATCCTACAGAAGGGACTCGCTGAGACAGATGCCTGATGTCAGAGTCATGGCCTCAAGCTCAATGCAAAAAAAGCGCAGCGCATTCCCCTTTGGTAAAAACTCTGTATCCATGAACTACCACATAGGCAGCAATTTACTTAACACCGAATGTGTGATAAGAGACCTTGGGACCCAGGTGGACAGTAGTCTCTCCTTTGATAGTCACATCGCCACAGTAGTCAGGAAGTCCTTCTATGTGGCACACCTCATCATAAAAGGGTTCTCATCCAGGAAATAAGAGGTCATTGTTCCCCTCTACTCGACACTCATTAGACCCATTATAGAGTACAACGCCCCTTTTAGAATGTACCTCACAAGACATCTGCAGCAGCTGGAAAGGCCACAGAAGTACCTCACAAAGAGGATTACTGGCCTCAAACAAATACCCTACACTGACCACCTCAAAAATCTCCAGCTTTACTCCGTAGCATATCGCCTACTCTGAGGTGATCTCTGCCAAACATATAAAGTTATGTCAAACCCAGAGCTGTTGGACATGCTACACCTAAAGAAATCCCAATACCTCCGAGCTACATGCTTTAGGGACTTAAACCTTGTCACCACAATAAACAGGACACGCTGGAGGGATAGATTCCTGTCCCAGAGACTTCCCAGGCTACTCATCTATGTCAAGCAAAGTTCTTAATTAGCACTCTTCAAGAAAAATCTTGATGAGCGGATGGGAAATAGGAAATACACCCCAGGGTCACTTCTGTGTCTCTGCTCGACAGTGGCACAGGAAAATAACTTTCCTGGGTGGCGTAAGCCAGGGAACCTTGTTGGCTAGGCTTATGTAGGCCCTTTGGCCGATAGCCTAGTACCTACCTGTGAACCTATGAACTATGCCTAAGAGATACTGAAGACATACTACAAGAAAAGGGGCTTCCTCCTCCTCCTCTGATCTTTGCAACCGCAATAGATCTAGTGAATGTACTTCCAGTGCAAAATATTAGAAAAACAGGAAGTTTAATGCAGAATTGGTAAACATTATAATTACAATCAAGGACTTGGAATATAATTAAATAGTTGTAGGTTCATAGGTGTATACTATGCTAACAACCAGTAGGGCCCTTATAAGCCTATCTGTGCAACCTAAAAGTAACGGGTGACTTACTGACTAACTCTATCCATCAGAAACATAGGTGTCCGGGTGAATATTTTATAGTATACTTTTGTATTTTTTCCATGTTAGTATCAGAGTGTAAACTTTCCTAAACACATTACATGACTTCAGAAAAAACAGCATTACTGGGTGACTTAACTATCAGCTAATTAACTAGACCAGCTACTGCTTACAGAACAAATATTCACAAATACTAGCTCAATTTTTAAATATAAACAATCTAGATCAGGTTCTCAAGACTGAAATAAGAGACAATAATACTCATGATTTTATAGTAGCAGATTGAGGTCCTTATATTCCCCTCCAAAATGTTGCACTCTTTCATTAACGCCAGTAATAAAGCCATCTGCTTCAAACTAAATGTAGGTGAGCAAAGCAAAAGACAAAATAGCAAGTACAGCAATTACACCCCTATAAATTAAAATTCTACTGTCTTTAACAATCATTCTTAAGTTAAAGAATATCCAAAATGCAAAACTACAGTACTATACGATATAAAATGTACAAAGAAAAATCCTGTGATGGAATTATGAAATCAGTAAAGTATATACTGAAAAGAAGTGACACATATAGTCTTTGAAACAAACCCAAGCTTTTCAAACTCTCAGAATAAGTGTAGTGTAGTAAGTAAAATTCAAAAGGTGGCTCAGCAGCATCCTAAAACACTTTGAGTATGAAACAAGCATGAGAGTAGAAAGCAATAAGGCGTTTTACATGTATGTATTCTAAGAAACTGAAGGAAATGGTCAAATGCAGAAGCACTGTAACAACAAACAGCAAAGTGTTCTCCAAATCTAAGGAAATATCAAATATTTTGACAATCAAGTTTAGTAACAGTTTTAAAATCCCTTGGCTATGGAAGGTGCTCCTTTGACTAAAGGAAAAAGTGCACCTTGTATTTCACAGGCTAAATCAAAAACACTAGCACTATGGTCCTGACAATATTCTTGACAACTTTCTAAATAGGAAGGGCCTCAGTCCACCTTGTTAAATACTTATCGATAATCTTTAACAAGTTCTCAGTAACACAACATATTCTATTAGAATAGGGAGGAGTGGAACTCCAGTCAGAGATCCACTGATAAGGGTCCTGTTAACAGTCAGGTGGTACAGTAAGAGTGAACCTGTTACATCTGTACTGTAACTGAAAATGGACCCACGGATTGGCCTGGATGATTCTTATTCACAGATGTATTAGTCTCGGCTTTGAAGGATCGAAATGTACCACAGATTTACTTTCATAGTTACAGCAAAATCATATGCTGGTCATTAAGCAAGGCTATACATCTGTCATAGTGTCACCTTCAAGTGTACTCTACCAAATACCTAGGCCAAGCATACTCTACCAAATACCTAGGCCAAGCGTAGTCTACCAAATACCTAGGCCAAGCATACTGTACCGAATACCTATGCCAAGCATACTGTACAGAATACCTAGGCCAAGCGTACTCTACTGAATACCTAGGCCAAGCATACTCTACCGAATACCTAGGTCAAGCATACTCTACCGAATACCTAGGCATACCTCTCAATCTCTTAGTGCAGGAAACCTGGACAAAGCCTACAATAATGGGGGGGCAAAGGCCCAAAGATAGGGACGGATTTTAAATATTGTTGTCATAAACTTAGAAAATTGCTAGAATAACAGGATTTGTATTAGCATGCATTTCCTGAAAGATATTCAGTCAACCTCAAATGCATGTCATTATTTAGTGACTTAAATCCATAGTGATTTGCCAGCAAACCTCAAATTTTATGAGGAACAGACCAAAAATATGAGGCAAAAATCTGGATATTCTGCAAAAATCTGTATAGTTATGGCTATGTACCTTGGCCCCACCAAATGCAAATAGCTCTAATGAATGCAGGGGCAGAGATAAAACAGAAATGAGCAGGCCATTTCTTTGAAAACAAAGTGTTACTTGCAAGTTGATGCATATCCTGCATCACAGAATCTTCCATTTGTTCTGGTTTATAGATTTATATTTGTTTTTACTTTCTACAAACTCTTAGGTTTAGTATGCTCTTTGGAATGTGGGTACAGTCTTAATGCACCATTTTCATAAGTGTAGACATTTAGGTACTTTTAAATGTATTCAATAGGCCATATGTGGGATCCAGCATCCAAGAACTAATATACAACTATCATGGGCCTGCAGACCTCAGCCTGTACTACCCACCCCAGACTCAAATCCTTGCACCTGGCAAAGATCCGTCAACACATTGACACATTGTCATGTGCTGTCACATGGTCTTAAATGATGCAGTGCAACCACAAAGATAAATGCATAAATATAAATAAATATGAAATAAATATGGAATGCTTCATTCATATTTTACAGTGAATGCACATTAAGGGCAGTTACACATCAATATCTGCTTTAGCAATGAGCAGTGAATTTATTGATAAGCAATCAGAGAGTGAACCCACGTAGGATCTCATGTCTTATGTGCAGCTGTTTCTTCTTCTTTAGAAGAACCAACAAAGCCTCTGCTTGGCTGTGACTGTTGCATTTTAAAAGATTAATTGTAGCAAAGCATGCAACTCTCTAGGACTTACTAGTGCCTTAACAGCCAGAGTAATTGAATGTTGCTGGCTACAGCTAAGGCATCATCTTTCTAAAGCATCACATTGACAGGCATGAATGATGAAGCAATGCTTTTGTGAGTCACTTCTAAATGAGTGAGTCTTATGTTCACCACAATCTGTTAGACATCTTGTAGTGTATACACATACACACAGATCCTTGTCAACGACCACTCACTGACAATCTGTTGTTGTGCACACACACAGATCATTATCAGTGACCACTCACTGACAAACTGTTAGACATCTTGTTCTGTATACACATACACAGACAGATCCTTGTCAGTGACCACTCACTGACAAACTGTTAGACATCGTGTTCTGTATACACATACACACACAGATCCTTGTCAATGACCACTCACTGACTGGGTTTAAAAGTACTGCACGTCAGTCAGCACAGTTAAGACTTGCACTTAGTCTGTAGTTGAAAAAAATCATGTTTAGAGTAAAACACTACTGAACCATACATCTGTCTTCTGAAGTAAACATGGTAGCAAATGTAAGTTGTCATACCTCTCAAGTGCCACTATTTTGGAGTATCATTCCTATTTTCTGGTTTGATTTACAGCAGCACTGGATGTAGTGGGTGGTATAAGTGTTTAGAATTAACTGTTTGAACTTATTTGTTGGCAATATTATGCCAAGACAGGGTACTTGGTTGTTTCAGTTTTAAGATAAAACTCTGAGCTGCTTTGTCCTTTAGGATAAAGGCTAAAATCATAGTTGGCCTTGACACCACCCCCTTCCCCTAGAAATGTTGTGTTCTACATAGTATAGTGGAGATTCTGTTCATAGGTTCATAGGTTGATACTAGGCTATCTGCCCTAGGGCATTTACAAGCCTAGCCAGTGTGTGTTTGGCTTTCGCCACCCTTCTTAGATTAGTTGACCGTGCCTCTGTATAGTAGGTCACAGAAGATAGCCCATTTAAGGTTAGTTTACCGTGCCTCTGTCTAGCAGTGACACAGAAGAGATCCCAGGGGTAAATTTACGATCTCCCATCCAAACGTCAAGATTCTTCTTGAAGAGGGTCATTGAGGGGCTCTGTCTGACATGGATTGGGATTTTGTTTCAGAGTGAGGGGAGCCTCTGGGATATGAATCTGTCCCTCCAGCATGTTCTGTTTATTTCTGTGCTGAGGTTTAAGTCACTGGAGTGTGTAGTTCTCATGGATTTGGATTTCTTGAGGTGGAGCATGTCCATTAATTCTGTGTTGGACATGGCTTTATACGTCAGGCACAGATCACCTCTGAGTAGGTGGTAAGCAACTGAGTAGAGCTGGAGTTTCTTTAGCCTAACTGCGTAGGGCATCTGTTTGAGTCCCTTGATCCTCTTGGTGAGGTACTTTTGGGGTCTTTCTAGTTGTAGCAGGTGTTGGGTAAGGTACATCCCAAATGGGGCATTGTATTCAATTATGGGCCTGATGAGTGATGAGTAGAGGGGCACAATGACCTCTCTTGATCTAGATGTGAACCCCTTCGTGATAAGGTGGGCTATATAGAATGTCTTTCTAACCACTTTGGCAATGTGATTGTCAAAGGAGAGATTGCAATCTACTTGGGTCCCCAAATCCCTAATTACTTCTTCCGTACTTAATGGATTACCACCTATGTGGTAATTTGTGGGCACTTTGTTTTTCCCAAAGGGGATGACTATGCACTTTTTGGCATTTAGCTTTAGGCCATGGCTCTGGCACCAGTTATCCGTCTCTGTGAGACCGTTTTGGAGGATGCTTGTGTCAGCTGGCGAGTCGATTATAGCCCCCAGTTTGCAGTCATCTGCAAACTTTGTCAGCCACAGTCCTCCTGTGTTAGCCTGTACCTCAGAGCTATGGGCACCCCCTGTACAAACACTTATGCTAATCTGGTCTTAGTTTTTTGGGAGAGGCGATTTGTATTAGGACAGTCTAACAAGTGGAGGGATAGGGTACATTTATACAGGCGCTTTGTGGATGACATTTTTCTGTTATGGGAGGGAGATGAGGGAGAAATTTTTAGTTTTGTCAGCTATTTAGGATCTTCCACCACCTTCCTTAAATTCCCTTTGAATTTCTCAAGAACAGAGATAGACTTCCTGGATATAAGATTATTGCAGGAAAAAGGGGGTTTTAGGACCACACTTTACAGAAAAGGATGTTGGAAAAACAGCCTGCTACCACGAGACAGCATGCATCCCCAGTATAGTTTTAACAACATAGTCAAAGGGCAGTTGGATAGAGTTTCTAGACTATGCACTGAGGATGATGATTTTGAAATAAATTTGCTAGACAGAAGAAATTTAGACAGGGTAGATTGATAGATCTATGAATGTAATATATTTAGCCACATGTCAATCCTGCAACTGTTATTATATAGGAAAGACCAATTATATGTTAAAAACTAGAATCCTGAATCAGCTATCAGCTATTAGGCATAAAAATGAGCATAATTCTCTTTATAGGCATGCATCAGCATTTGCAGGTCATAATTTTAAATTTATGGTTATCAGGCTGATATCCAAAGGGAACAGAGGGGGCGATATTGTGAACAGGACTGAATGTGAAGAAACTAGGTGGATTATAGAATTAGCAGCACACAGATTTCCTGACCTCAATGAGGTTATTCCTATTAGGCCCGCCCTGAAGAAAAGGCGGATTCAATATTAAACATTGATTGGCTGTGAAGGGTTTTAAATGATTTCCTGTATCTGTAATGTATTGTCTGAAGAAGGGTAACAACCCGAAAGCACTTACTGTTCTTGGATTTTATTTACTGCTTTTATTTTTATACTTGCTGTTTTGTATCAGTGACGAATAAATACTTCCTCATACTGGTGGCAACTGCTTTTTATGGACTTGTGTTGCTGTTTGCTGTGAGCAGTTGCCTTTGGTGAGGTTTCCTGTTTGGACTTTATCTTAACACCGCCAAAAAAGATGACTAAAGTTAAAATGAACTACTTAATGAGGATTAAGATATATTTTCTTTGATCACAAATATTTGCTGACCACTGTAAAAGTGGGCTCAGAGTAACTCAGCTGAACCCAAGAAGGTAGTGAGTTGAAGGATCATTTATCAAACCCAGAAACATTTTTCAAGGAATGGGCATACATAACCCAAACTTAATGTATATCATGGCTTTACAGACCATTTCCATACATACAAAGGTAAATTCTCTTGTGATTTAATTCTTGCTTAACATTCGTCACACATCCTTACCTCCATTTCCACATCCTTATCTCTGCTAGGCTGCCATATGTATGATTCATTTACACCTTTCATTTGAATATTCCAGGGAACAAAAACTTCATGCAAAGTTTTAGTATTACCAAATGGCTTTGTGGAAGGATTATGGCACTTCATCTCCAACACATACCTCACCTTCAGACATTGTAATGTAATTCTCTGTAACAGTATGGGATAAACTTTGGTGTAGTTGCTTTAGGTCAGCCTTTCCAACTGTATTCTTGATCATGAGACAGACCTATCTTTTCAGTTCATTGTTTCATCAGCTCATTATGCATTGGTACATTGTCACTGATATCTGAAAACATTACTTGTTCACATATATCTGTATCTGTAGGCTTTTTTGGAGTATGTAACCTCCTGAAAACATCAGTAATATGTTTATACTGTCCTTATTTGTATAAAGTCCTTTATACTGTCATTAGCACAACCCAAAAATACACTCTTGGCAACCAATTTGTAAAACATGTTTGTTTCTTTTCAATGAATATGGTAATTGGTGGTTTGTGACATATATAAGCAAGGTGACAATGGTTTAATATATACATACACATGCGCTCGCGTGCACACACGCGCACACACACACACATATTATATATATATATATATATATATATATATATATATATATATATATATATATATATACATATATATATATATATATCTTGTATATATAGGTTTACTATTATAATAATGTAATAATGCAGACATGATTGAATTGCACTATACCACCGCTGCAATGCTGAGGATGCAGAATCTCAAATGCAAATAATACAAAAGTCAATAAGAACACCAAACATCCCAGGAGGAGATATTGAGCTTGGTGTTATGCAAGCGGTATTTGTAAGTCAAGATTTATAGCCAATGTCCCATAAATCCCACAATATAATGTGTAAACACTAAAAATATCTCAGAAGTAGTAAATTTATGTACATCGTTATTGATGCAGTCTAGCAGAAACAGGTGTGCTGACCAACAAGTATTCCTATAAATATTGTTATCCATGTTTTACTCCAGTGCTTATCTACTTCTCATTTTAGATTCTCTACCAGCTGTTTTTCCCATAGCCGCAATAGAAGTTTCAATTAAGGTTTACTACCTGTGTACGTTTGTGGAACATAGTAGCAGTCATCATAAGCAAGACATCATTATTGCATTATACGGTGCATTTAAAGAAACATCATCTAAACATAACAAACATTTTGCCTTTGATGAAAATAAGCATACACACCATTTTAGAAATCACACCATGCACTTATTTTTTTTAAACAAGAAACATCTTTATTAAATTATCACAGTAGGCAATCTTACATTTATATAAATGAAAACAAACCATCCTGACACAATTCTAGTTGCAAACATTATACATCACTTGTAATTTATCCGGTCATTGTCAGTCAAGCATTACATAGCTCATTCAGATCTTGCCTTTTTTAGACTGCATTCCTCCTCCGCATTCATTGTTCCCACAATTCCCATTTTTTCTATGTAATTTGTTCCTACCCTTTTCTAAAGATCCCAGTTTCAATTGCTTTATCTCTATTACTATATTTGCTATTTCTAGTAAAGTTGGTTTAGACTATGATTTTCTAGTAATTGCTTTTTTTTGACAACCACTATAATTAGACTCAGGAAGGCCTTACTATGTCTAGGCAATTCTGATTCTATATCATAGCTCAAAAATAATTTTCTTAGTTACACCAATTTGCTCACCCAGTATCTCTGCCAAAACAGTCTGTAGAGAATCTTTAAAATCTGCCAAGTCATTATACCCCCAAAAATATATTCCCAATTATCTCCTTCTTCCCCATCACACCTCTCAACATTTGCTGTCTACCTGAGGAAAAATTCTTTGGAGTCCACTTGGGCTATAAAAATACCTATGTAAACATTTCCAAGCAAAGATCCTAAATCTTCTAGACTTTGTTGCATATTTGGGAGGCATACATATATCCCCCCATTTTTTTCTTTGTGAATTGCTTATCCACAATCCTTTCTAACCTCCTCTTATTGATTCTTATAGTTATCATGCAATATTTTATATTCTCTACTAATTCTTCCTTTTTTAATGGCAGCTTCTGTTCTAGATTCTACTAAAATCTCTACCAGTGCTGGTCTTTCATTTAGAACCCTCCTATTTCAATTGCTTTGCCTATACTCTGATATCAATCCTTGATAGGAAAGGCAGTCTCTAACCTGCAGTCCAAATAAATTCCTGGCGTCTTCCCATTCTGTTACCTTTGCCTCTCTAGTTATTTGCTCCCAACACCTTGGTTCTTTTGCCAGTTTTCTCCAATAAATTTTAGTCCCCACTTGACTGTTGTCTGTATCCCTAACTGCAGTCATCCCTATCGGCAGAATCTCATTTCTCTATTTCCATGTTGGCTTATTTCTTAGAATATGCTCTGCTTCTTTATGAATAAAATATTCCGTATTATTGTTATTTTCCTTAATGGTCTGCATCCAAAATCTCAGTCATTCCTTATTTGTTGAGCTTCCCCCATGTTTCATCATCATCCCTTTCCACTTTGAGTTGTAAGTTTCTGCTTGTGCTATGTATAGGAGCCTTAACCGTGTTGCTTTGAAATACTTCTTCAAATTGGGTAATCCCAATCTGCCTTGTTCTATTGGAAGAATCAGCTTATCCCACTTGACTCTTGCCATCTTCCCCTACTAGATAAAACTTTTCAGCTCTTTATTAATTGATATCCACAACTTCTCCTCTGGTTGATAAAAATATGCCTGACCTGTATATAAGGCTAAAGGGACTAAAAACATTTAACTGTTTGTATCTTACTATCAATATCTATATAACAGAGCTACCATTTTGTCAGTTTTTGTATTATCTTTTGCTTAGTCTCTTCCCACATATCCTTAGCTGCCACACTGGAATAATTTTAAATTCATACTCCTAAATACTTAATTTTATCATTTCCCCATAAATATGGAAATTGCTGAACCAATTCATGTGTGGGCACATAAATTAACACTATTGCCTTTGTTTTAGCTTCATTAATTTTGTATCAGGAAAAGATCTGAAACCGTCTCAAAATGTTCCACAACACTGTAATGTTCCTTTCTCATTTTGTCAGGTATAAAATCATATCATTGGCAAATAGAACCAGCTTTTCCTGGCTACCATTCCAGTTATATCCTTGGATTTTGAGTCCATTATTTTTTTTGCCAGTGGTTCTAAATATAATGCAAATATGAAAGGGGAGAGAAGACACCCATCACACCACACACTTATATGGCAGAAATGGCCACAGCCATGCATTTATTATGCCAATCAAATTAGGTATCAGATCAGTGCCAGATCATAAGTCAGTGCCAATCAAATCAATGCCAGCCAAGAATATTCAGATGTGTGCAGAAGCCAAAACTTGGAAGAAAGTCAAATCTATCAACCAGTCCATAACATACCACTGTAGTCTCAGTAAATGCTCAATCAACACCAGTGACTGAAGGGCTCTACAACCAAACACCAGCAGTCTCCTGTCACCTTTCAGACAGATACCAGTCTCAAGAGGATCTGCCACTTGAACCCCAAGCCGTGGCCCCCAACCTGCCTGCTACACCATAGAGTGTCCACTCAGAAAAGGGCCAAGCTGTCTGAGTCTGCACCTTCTGCACCCTCCCCAGGCCAAGCCCACTCCTTTGCAATTTTAGCTTTCCAAGTCTGCCCTTCTGCCCTAAATGGCTGCAACACTTACCTACCTAAACTACCACTTGCTGGAGAAGGCGAAAACCTGAAAACCAAGTGGGCAAAACCAGGAAATTCCTTCCTGACCCCTAGTGGGATCACCCTTTTGGGTCAGCAAGCACCTATCTACTCATCATTCAGCACTTACTGTTTTTCAACTTGTGCTAACTACATCTCTTCCTGCTTTTATGAGGCAGGGTGGGAGGTTGGTGGGTGTTCTCCTCTGTCCTGCTCTGCTGTTGAAAAGAGATCTTGTCTGGCTACTTGTGGCTTTTTAAACCCTTCCTCTACCTACCCATCTACCTTTACACAAACGCCCCTCCCCTTCCTGATCCTAACTCCCTGCCTTCCTGCCCCCCCACCCCCTCCCTCCCTCCTCTCCTGAATGCTGTTTTCACCTTGGTGATATAGCTGTGTGTACAATTCCTTGACATGCTGCCATTCTATCAGAAACCACTGCATTAAACATTGCATGAGTTTGAAATTATTCATCAAAGTACAGTCGAATATGTCATGGAATGTGACTGGGTAGTTATATCCTACCCTGCCTTCACAAAAAGGTAAACAACCAATCGAAGTTGACAGTTACATGTACTATCTAGAGAAAAAGAATGACAAACATAGGTACTGGTGCTGTGTTAGAAAAAGTACTGACAAATGCAAAGGCCTATGTGTTACAGTAGTGCAGGAAAAGGGAGACTTAACTTGTGAAAACCGTAGGGCCTCATCATACATCTGATCCAACAGATCAATGTGTCTTAACTGCTAAGAATAAAATTAGAAAATGTGCAAGTCAGTCATCAGCTGATCCTTGACTAACTGTTTCTGGTATGTTAGGCACAACTTCACAGAACACTGTCCTACACATGCCAAACACTAAAGCCTTAAAGTAGCTTCAGTGAAGAAGACAGAAGCAAAATGTAGTCTCTAATAAAGACCTCATACATATTTATCAAATAACACCTGATATGCTGCCAATAAAAGCAGGCACATTTATAATTGGGTGTAGTGAACAAAACATACATAATGGCCAGTGGTCATGACTACAGCTAGTAATTTGGGCAGTTTAATGCGCACTCTGTTCTGACTTGTTGATGAGACATTTCTGATAAATAGCACAAAATTTAAGCAGCTGTATACAGTTTATGGGATCATCTGAAGTTTGCAAAATGATGTTGGTATGTGGCATACTACCATCCAAATCCAAACAGTGCCACAAAAATGTTGCTAATAACAGTCAGTCTTTGTGATGAACATGATATGAGCCTTGCCTCACATATGATTCTGACAGACTTTGAAAAGGTTGCAGTAAATTCAATCAATAACTACTTTAATGACAACATACAAAAGGGGTGCTGGTTTCATTTATGTCAGATCGTATGGAGGTAGTTGCAAAAATGAAGATTGACTAGCCACTTCGGCAACAACACAAGGTTTACATTAACAGTAAAGCAGCTTCCAGCACTAGTGTTTATTAATCCAGATGACTTGAAAGAAACATTCATTAGTTTCTGTAATGACATGTTTGAATATGGTAACCCCCTGTGCAATTTGTTTTTACGTCAACTACATAAATGGATAGCAAAGGTGCTGTGACACAAAAAAAGAAACATCAACACGCAGTCCTCCTTATTTTAGTATTCATTTTTGGAATCACTGGGACACAGTCCTGTGTGGTTATCCCCATAACCAGAATTCAGTTTAAGGCTGGCATCATAGACTGCGAAGTCTCATGGGCAGGAAGGTACTAAGACTAAACTGTCTTTCGGCTTTTCCCGGTTAGGGGTCACCACAGCGGAACTCCGGTCCGCTAATGATTGGCAGTTGATTTTTACATGCTGGCTTGCCGGGCCTAACGCACAACCTTGAATGAAGGAATGCCCATTCACACATGTCAACACACAGAAGACGCTCTAACTGAGAATCGAATGGGCAACGTCTAACTGTGAGGCGACAACGCTACCGCAGCATCACCACCGCCATTTTTAGGGCAATGCAACTTGAGCAGAACCATGTAGAAGATGTTTATAAACATCTGCTTTTCAGAATGCATTCTTCACCAAAGAGACAAAGACTTCTAGATAAGAAAGCCATATTTCTGAGATTTTTATCTAAATGTGATGAATTTACACTTGTGGAATTAGTAGAGACTATTTGTCACCATTTATCTTTTTAAAGGGGTACGACATCTACAAGTAATGATTTGATGTTGCACGTCATTTCATCTTGAAATGGAATGTGTACCTAAAACAGACTAAACTATCAGTCCAACACTGTGTTTTGCTATATTTCACACTTGGGATGTGAGTGATCACAAACAGATTTACTGTACATGGTGGGGGAATTGGCTTGAGTTGGAGATGTCACTGTAAGTTATTGCTGTAATGTTCATAAGGAACGTATTTTAAATTAACTAATCATTAGTTATGTTTGCATTATCTGGAAGCACGAAATGTGAATACATGCACAAGTGGAAGGGGGTTACCATGGAAGCCTGGCAGTATTGAACAAGGGAAAAAACAACAAATAAAAAAACACATACCTGGGGATTCAGTAAACTCCATGTAGGCTTAGCATGCTGCCTACATAGAGTTTACATGATTGCACAATGAGCAGCAGCAGCGATAATTGCATATGCATGCTGTGCATAGTGCTTGCATGGATACAAACAAGGTTTCATGGCCAGCAACAGTGTTGCCAGCCAAGTAACCATGTAAAGCAGCATGAACACATTCAGACATGCAGACATGTTTACCTGCAGGCAAACTAGTTCTGCGGGATTGCGCAGACAGCCACAATGACTACCAGCGTTTAATTTAAGGCAATGAATGCATTACTAACAAATAATAGGAAAGTGTACTCAGTGCAAAGAACAGTGCAAACATGTTTTGACCATACTGAAATAAAGGTTTGGTGATAATCGTCAAGGGTACATAAACTGCATTTTAAAGACAGTAGCTTGGGGAAGTGTGTGTATTAAAAAGTGCCACAGGCAGGAATGAAGAATGGGTAAGAGGACAAGTGAAACATAGCAATGTACAACAGATAAGGGCATGTCAATGTGCATACACCCCAAAGACAAGACAGTTGTAGCATGAACACTAATCACATATGTACATAATACTGTAGGTACTGCTGATTACACCTCTTGTGTGGGTATATTCATATCATCCCACACTTAATTGTATATTATGTGGCCCTCAAACAAGGTCACATATCAATGGAGACTGACATGATTACTAGAGAGGACATTTTGCAAGGACGGTATATACAGCAGGGGGTATGTGCATATTGTGAAGATGTGCCAAAAGAGTTGTTTGAATATGAATGTAATGTATAGGTCTCAACAAATTGGGACACATAGCAACAAGCTCATGGACAACAGTAGACAGAAGCATGCACAATCATGGACAATATCAGGATAATACCACCATTAATCTGTGTCACTGACATAAAATATGTGATCGTGAGTTATTAGCATGTTCTGCATGAGCACAGTTGTGCCGCTGTAATGATTTGTCAGTAATCTATAAGTGAAATCAAGCACACCTTCCTCAAAAATTACCACTTTTTGGAGGTGTTAAGAGGGACATTGCCTGGCTAGTTGAGAGGTTTGAATGACACATATATGCCACAATACACACTTGCATGAATGTAACCCATGCCATCACTGTTGTCAATGAGCTATGTATTTAGTGGGTGCATCACAGCAAGACATATCACACACATGCATATTGTATAACACCTTGAAGGGAAGTTAGTACTGTCTACTCCTAATGGTACACATCACAGATAAAGCTTATGTATGAACAAAAAGATGAGTGGAAGCACATTGTGGCAAAGGCGATATGCTTGAGTAAATCATCCCTGGAAGATGACTGGTGAGGTACATGCAAAAGGGTGCATTGTACTCAATTAATGGTTTGACAAGGCCTGAGAACAAGTGTGTCTCCATGGTTCTGGCAACAGTCATTTGTGTTAATACTTTCTGCAATGTATCAATAGCATTCTTGGATTCAATGATTGTCCACAATTTGCAGTCATCCCCAAAGCTGGTTTGTTTTGACTTTTGAGACTTAAGTACTGAACAGGAAAGGGCCTAGTACAGAACCCTGAGGTACGGACATGGTCACTGATCTCTTCCTAGAGGTGATTTTACACACTTTGGCATTATGTGTCCTATGTGTGATCTATCTATTTTGTCTAACCAGTTGGTGACATAGGTGTTTATACCCAATTGAGACAGTTTCTCTGTAATACCTGAGAATGGATTTTCATTAAATGTCTTGACCAGGTCAAATTATGCAGGATGACACTCTTTTCCTCATGCATACCCTTGGTGACCTTTTTGAAGAAGTCCTCCAGATTTAACAGAAATGATGTAGCCGTAACAAATCAAAAATATGTTTGGTACACAGTCGGGAGATTACCTGTGTACTTTTTGATAAGGTCCATAATGAGTCATTTCTCTGCCTCACAGATGAGCAGAGTCAGGATTATGGGTGTATTATTCCCTGCAGCAGGTGATGGTCCCTCCTTGTTCAGATGGATGACTGTTGCTGTACACACTTCTGCAGGAACATAGTCTCTTTGAAGGCTGTGTTTATGTAGGGATCCAGCTGTGTTTGCTAGGTCAGGTTTTAAGTCATGGTATAAGCAGCCTAGAATGTTGTCATTGCCCATTGATCCTGTGCTATTAGCCTTAGAGAGCACACAGATGTGCTGTTCTCCTTTGAAAATAAACTGAGTAATGTTTGCAAGTATACTTTGGCTGATGGTCAGTGGGAACAGTGTGGTGAAGTGTGAGACAAACTCTCAGCTAGCAGATTGTCTATTGTCACCAGTTAAGTATGGCTGGTGGCATCCACAAACAGCTGTGTGCTTAGCTGTGTATTCCCCTTGACATGTCATACTTATTTAAATAAATGATTTGTGACAGTGCCTCCAAATACACCCTTGGTTATGCATCACATGCCACACAGTGATACTGCTCACACATTAATGCAACTCTAAAAATGCCATGTAATTACATTAATTGTGCAACATATGCCTGCATGTTTATCATTGGAAAGCTGTGTTTCAGTGGCCTAATAACATATATTTGACATGTTATAAATGAGTTGGTTGTGGCTTGTGTTGAACAGTTACTGACACAAATGCTGATAACTGCACAATGGTTCTGCTGACCACCTAAGTAATCCTTGGGAATAGCAACACAATTGCACATACAATGAATTCCACAAGGTTGCAATTGAATCAAAACTTGTGTTATTTTTGTGTATATCACAGCATTACATGTGGATGAAACAAGACTTATGTGCCCATGTTATCAGTATAAATTTATATTGCTGTATATCACAGAGTGTTTAATGATGGTATGTATACACATGCACACATGTGCCATACTGCAAGTGTCACTGTGATGGTTAAATGAAAACTGTGTAGAATGTTGATCTGCTCCAATACAAAAACACATGCCTCACTAAGCCAAAAATCCAGATAGTATCACTCCATGTCAGCAGTTCTCAGGAGAAATAATACTACAGCTGTTATGGAAGGAACATGCAATCAAATGTCAGCAGCGTCCATCAATACATTACCTCACATCACAAACTGTAATTCCCTCTTGTAGGCCTACCATACAGCCATATCTCAACATAATGCATGTTGATGGTAGCAATATTGACATGTGAAATGGTCATAGGATCATTGTACATTACTGTGGTAACCTCCAGTATCACATAAAATCCTGTCCATTATTATACCATTTAAACCAAACTCACTATATATAATGACAGCTAGTAAGTCTATATGCATATGTCTGTATTTTTTTTATTACATTGCATACTGCCTCTGTCCATATGTGACATGTGCACCTCCCCATGACAGAATTAGTAATCACACATCTAGTTGTCTGGAGATGGCTTGTAGGGGCTCATGGAAGGACTCTCCTTCATGATGTGTGTATGCATCTTTGAGATGAGGACATCCTCCACTCCTTTGCAGGAAGGATGCAATGTGGCCAGAGGTAAAAATGGGATGTTGGATACATGGGGCTACCTTAAAGATTATCCTAAGTGGAGTGAAATGAAAAGCAATTCAAAAGATCATACAATGATCATAATGTACCACCAACCACATACACAGCAGTAGACTGAGAATGAGTTGCACATTACACCTGTGTAGGTATAGAAGCTAAATTACATACAGTCTAACACTAGCACCGCCACATATGACTGACTTTAACACTGTCATATTGCACTTTATAGACTATGATAGCATCATTGTATGCTGAAATGAACATGTTGGGAGGAGTGTCTGACATGGATGTGAAGTCACATGTCAGTGTAAAATTTTCCCAAAAACATTATATGAATGTATACACACTTAAGTTTCCTGATGTCAGATTAGAACCCATAAATATCTAGTTACAGAAGCTGTAGAACACAGTATTTAACATTACTGCCACAACACAAATTTGACTTGAATACCATCAGACAGCACTTTATACAGGATGACATCCTCAGTGTGTATTACAGGAAGATGTTTGGAAGAGTGCTTTACAGTTAAAATATGCATGCTTAATTTGTTACTAATGTATAGAAGAGCAATATTTTAATACAATAATAATTATTTTGTATTACATACATACCCTTTGCTTCTCTTTATCTTTCTAAATGTTCAGCATGGGCTTCTCTGTTTTCTGCAATTTCCTGGGCAGCTATAAAATACACAGGAGAGAAAAAGAGAAAAGCATTATTCATACCAGTCTTAACTATCTCCAACTTTGAGTATAATTTAAAGTATCTATATCTGTATACTTTCACAACCGTGGGATGTCAGTAATCCTAAACTCATCCAGCCACTGGTTGAGTTGTGCCTGCTTGTGGCTTTTCAGGTCATTGAAGTGGTGCCGTCATTGCTGTCCAGTGCGTGGAATGCCAGTTGCACTGGAGACAGCCTTGGCAAGACTATTCCAGGCCTCTGATTTATACTGAGACCTGGTATAATCCCCCTCCAATAACCTACTCTTGTGTTTTTTTAAAAGGAGTCTAGTGAATATTCTGGAGTCCTCTACATCCCATCTTTTAGCCCCAAATTGTGCACCTTCCTTTGTAGCGCCTGCCAAGTCCACATAGGTCATACGGCAGCAGTTAAAGTGTTTTCTCACCAATATGTGATATTGCATTTAACAGTCAGTGCACAAACCACCACAGTGATACCACCCACATTTGCGTGATGTTAAGTAGAGAGCAACAATGCCAAACAGAGGGGAAAGCATTTATGAATTAGGAAGGATAATGTGACAGTTGGTATTGGTTTATGCACTGGATGCTGATGTACTTGTTAGATGAGCTAACTTTTCAGATGTGTATTGGGGTGTATAAATTTTATGACCTGATATTTTTGGTGGCTTTACACACTGGTTAAAATAATTTGCACAATGTGGGATTCAAACTTATGTAAAATAGAAAATACATAATCTTCCACATAGATGTTTTTATCTCCTTCCCACAGAGGAAGTGTTTGTCAGACATGCTCATTAATTATATAGACACATTTAAGAGAGAGTGGTTAATCACGTAGTGTGTGAGATGACAAAGTCTTAGTTTATACATTCATGTGTATATGATTATTATTGAAGTTTGAAGTTCATCCCTGGGCAAAAAAGATGATTTTAAGTACAGAAACATAATTGTCAGTATACCCTCAGTCACACATATAATTCCTATAATATTCACTGCTATACATAGGTATTATGTCTAATTATCTTTATATATTTTTTTATTTTTAAAAATTGGTGGAACAGCATTAATAAAATTTGGATTGTGCTAGATTAAAACCCTGGCTTACCTGTATTGTGGCAATGAACTTACACCCAGTTGCCACAGGGAAGGCTGTTTCTTTTTGCAGTCATTACTATGCAGACTGCTTATTGCAACTAAGGACTTATTTGCCACACGTTCATTAGTTACATATACACATTAAAGTGTTAAGTGATTAACCCATGTACGTGTGTGACATGAAAGTTCAAAAAGTACATTTTTAATTGTAGAACCATAATTGTACTGATAACCACAGTTAGACATATAATGTATATGATATTTTGTGTATGCTCAACCACCAGCTATACATAGTTATTTTTATGTATAATTATTTTTATATTGTTAATTTTAAAATAAATTACAGTGGAACATCATTAATAAAACTTGGAGTTTACTGGATTAGAACCCTGACTCACCTGTATTATGGCCTTAAACATACACCTCTTGCCATGAGGAGAGCAAGGCAGCAGCTGTATGTTTTGCACTCTTTGCACTCATTACTGTGTATGAGTGCTGACCTTTGCCCAATACCACTTGCACGTTAGAAGACCACACCTGTTAGAATGCATCTTTTTAGAAATTGACAATGTCTGCTTATTTTCTGCAGGTGTTGTGGAACTGCAGGTGTTGTTGGAGAGTGCTGACTTCCATGCAAAGCTGCTTAGCATGTTTGCAGGATGGAAGGCAAAAGCTGTAACAATGCATCTTTTCAGAATTGACAATGTCTTCTTGTTGTTTGAGACATTATGTCGTGTTTTCACATAGATAAGCAACGTGCCAATGAGACAGACAAAGCTCAACATGTATTATTCATGTAAAAAGTGTTCATTCTTTTACCTCATTAAAAGATAAATGTGGGACTTGAACCATGATCTACATATCCTGTGTGCTGTGTGTTTCATTGTGTTTGCTAGGTGTGTTACACACGCACTTGATTCACAGCTGTAATTTATGCTGTCGTTATTTTACCGTAGAAGCATTTCCCATTCATTTTAATGGGTTTTTATGTTTCACTGTATTTGTACTAAGCTGCGGATAATAGAAATATTAATATTTAAAAAAAAAAACATAAACAATATTACAAATGCATTTGAACACATCTTACAGATTTTTACACAACTACAGATTTGAACTATCATTCTATTGAACCTAACAAACCCACTAGGAGTGTCTTATCCCTCTTTGCCAGAGAAACAACTTTGCAGCAGGAAAGGAAACCACTGTGCATATAAGCAAGTCCCATTTCCTCCACAGTGTTAACAAGACATATACACTTGTACAGACTTATTAGTATATACACGTGTTGCTTCCAGATTTATTTCAGTGAGTGATCACACAACCAGTTCTGAGTATTGTTTGCACCAATGCAGCTCTGTTTTGTCTTTATATTGTGTTCCTTCTTCTCTTATCTGTGCTGTACTCTCAGACATGCAGTCTATAGAGCATTTTGTATTGTCCTTTAAATGTATGATAAAATGACATAGTGAAAAACAGTTTTCAGTAAAGGTAGGAGAGTTTGGCTGTTAGTGAACAAAAATGAGAACTGTGTGCTCTTCATTTTCATTTAAAAGCTTGCTACAGTTACTTCTACACTTTGTAAGTATATCCTGACACATCCAATGCAGGTAATGTAATCTGAATTGCTGTATTGTCTTCCTTCTCCCTCACACTAGTCATTCACAGTTGAAATCCATTAGCAACTAATACTGCTATGTTTATTTCTGCTACACAAAGTAAAATATTTGAGATTCACATCTCATTTGCATCTTCATCGTGCTCAGGGGTCAGAATATACACTATAAAAAGGCAGTCGTGTAGCTAGGGAACTTGAAGATGAGGAGACTTGTATATCTGGAAAACAAAGAAGATTGCTATTCCTTTTTATATCTGCAGAGATGGCTTCTGATCTTGCTAATGTATGACTACATTTTTCAAGTACATTCTAGATTTGTTAACATGCTACAAAGAAAATTTTTATATACGTGCATTAGAGAATGGAACTTTTATCTGTATGCACTTCTTATAGTTCACTGTTGGCATAGGCATTTTTGACAGGCATTTTCTTTCTCATATAGACAGCCTACTAACTTTCATAACAAGTGTTATTGTTAAAACTGGCTATCTTACAATTTTCTTATGCTATTCCTGGGAAATGTAATATACTGTATTGCCAATGACACAGGGTTGTTATGCTTCTAAGATGGCCCATAGACACCTCTAAGGGAGTGCTGGGCATAGTGAGTGGTGACTGGCAATCATGTAAAATTGATTTTCCTGTTGAAAATGTACACACATTTTGTGAGAATTGTGCTGAAAGCATATTAACAATTGAAGTATGTGGTATACCTTAGTTTGTACAAACTTTTAATTTACCTGTTTATTTGTGGGTGTACAAGTACCATTTGTGTGTTGCCACAACAAAAGTTGTGTTTCAAGATGTTTGCTATTGAAATTGTGTAATCATCCTGTTATTTCCATGGTAAACAATACATTACTAAAGTGGTATTCCTTTCTTTGGACCAAACATTGGTTTGTGTGTGTGTGAGTGTGATATGGTATAACCATATAACCTTCAATTTTAATAACTGAAATGTATGTCTCCAGTGCATAATGTTGAAAATATATGTGTATATGAGTAGGAATTTAATTGTGTGATATTTATGTGTTGTATCCTTCTCTGTTTTATGTACCATAGAATTATGGCACCCAAGCAAACAAGTCCATGGAAACCCCCTTTCAGCGACTCTGAAAACAACATTATAGTGTAGGCATTCAGGTGCCATGGTGTCTTTCTGCTTGAGAGAGGACATGGGGATATGGCTGACAGAATGCAGATTTGTAACCAGATAGTCAATAATGTGAATGCTGTAGGGGGGCACAGCAGGACTTATGATCAGGTGCGTCATAGGGGCACTGATATGATTTCATCAGCTCAGAGGAGAGCAGATGCAGTTGCCTGGGAACAGCTGGCTACTGGGGGGACCTGCTACAGAGCCTCCACTGACACCAAATGAAGAGTTCCTGTCCAATGTCAGGGATCCAGAGGGCTCACTAGAAACTGCACATGAGCATGCGATTGATATCAGTGCTGCTGTTTCTGGGAGGACAAGTATGTGCCAGGAGGAGGTTCCAGGTACGCTTACATATGGCAAGGTGTAAGGTTTAGTTGTATAGTAACATACAGAAAAATTTAACTAATAGTCCATGGTGGGGTTTTTTTTGGATGAACCTATTGATAAATTAAGAGACTTAATGACACATTTGTCTTCATTACACATGGGCTTTGGGCGGATATGTCATCCAAGTTTCAGTTAAAATTATTGATCTGAAGTAGTTTACTTCATTTGATCTTCAACCTGTGTTGAAGACGGATCCATGTCGGATCCAAGCCGGCAAAGATTACAAGCATCAGCTCCAAGCTCCAGACTCCTCCCCTTACCCATAATCCACCTCCCTTGCCTTCCATCCCCAGATCTCGTTTGCCACGATTTGCGATAGCATCGTGTCTTTGAAGCTCCAGTTAACAGGGTACTTTTCTGGTATTGTAAGTTACTAATTCCTGTTTTTGTTAGCTGTTTTAGCATAGAGTAGGTATCCTTTCTCCCCTCCCATTGTTTTGGCATCGTGTGTAGGCTTTTAGTAGTTGTTAGGTAATGTAGTTTATCTCTGTGTATCCTTCCCCCCTTTTCTAGTCAGTTTACTGTATGGTGAGTGGGTGTGTGTTAAAGTTTCAGTGGAAAGTTTTGTCTTTTCTTTCCTAGGATGGCTGAAAGGCTTATTTTTAAGTGCTGCACAGAGTGTGGCCATAAGCTCCCCCCAGCAGATGGCCACACTCTGTGTGTACTGTGTTTAGGTATAGCCCACCTTAATGTTGACTGTGCCATTTGTGCAGGGTTCAACCCCTGGGCATTGAAAGACAGAAAGGCAAAGTTGGCCCTCAAGGGGCTTCTTCCTGCCACTGATCCTCCCTCCTCGTCCTCAGCTTCAGTCATGGCGGCTGCCATGGCTGCCTCTCCCACTTCTCTGCCTCTGGCCTCCCCTCCCTCCCAGGCTGGGACACAAACTCCTGCTCCTAAGCCTGTGGTAGCAGAGGAGGGGTAGAGAGAGCAGGAGAGAGAGTCGAGGTTGAAAGAGAAGAAGAGGTCTCCAGACCTCGCGTCACCCAGTAAATCCACTCAGATCTGTGACTCCCCCCTGCTCTGATCTCTGAGGTTCTCCCCGGAGCTGGAGGAGGCACGCTCAGTCTCCCGGGCCTCAGCTCCCCGATCTGCCCGGTCGGAGTCTTTGGCCTCGTTTCAGTCCACGCAGTCTCTCGTGGACATGGATCTGGATAAGATGATGAGGCACTTCATCCATACACAGATCCGGATGGGGTCTTGCGAGCCCCCTCTCCCTTAAGAGGGGGCAGCTTGCTTCCTTTTTTTCAGCCTATCACTCCTTCCCTGATCTGATGTTCGGCTTCGGAGTTCTCGGATCCAAGGTTAGCCTTGGTCAGGGTGTTGGCGCAGATGGTCCTCAACGCCGGCACCTTCCTGGAGCATCTCGGATACGACCAGTTCAGATCCGAGCCACTCTCAGAGCTGGAGCCTGGGGGTTGGATCCAAAGGAGTGGAACCTTTTCTATTGGCTCCGATGTTGTCGGTCCAGGTTTCCTCTCTCGGAGCTCCGGCCATGATTCTTGCATCGAATCCATGGAGTCTGGCCTCCTTATTGGCTTCACAGGAGGTCCACTCTCCTTCGGCATTCAATGTGGTAGAACGGGTCCTCTTTGTTGGATCGAGGCCCCTGACTGCCCCCTCGGGCTCCACCCAGACCCCCTTGGTGCTGTCTACAGTCCCCGTCATCTTAGCAGAGGGACAACTCATGCCCGAAGGGCCCCAGACAGTTTCCCCAGAGGAACAGGTGGCTTAAGAGCACTACCTGGAGAGCCCCACAGGAGATGTGCCTTGCAAGTATACATGTAAGAGGAGGCACTTGGACTCCCCCGAGTCCTTGACCAAGGACACAGACTTAGATGAGGGGGAGGGCTCCCCAAGGTCAGCACTCGATGATGTCTCCTTTGGAGACATCATGGAGATCCTGCACCAGCGGGGAGGTAGGTCTACCCCCAAGTCCTCCTCTGATGAGTTTGTGTTTCTGGTGGCCTTTGGCATGGGCCCGTCTGCATCTTGGGTGCCCCCCTCATGGATACTTTAGTGGATTTGATCACGTCGCAGGTGTGGAAGGAACCTGATACCATGGAGCCGATCCCCATGTGCCCCAATAAGATTTTGAGTCCCCCCTAGACAGGCCTTCCTGGAACAAGGGCTCCACTGTGGATGCCATGGTGATAGCAGCAGCCACTAAAAGGGAACTATCTCAGGAAAGTCCCTCGGTCCACCCTCCTAACCGAGAGTCTCGGATGATGGACTTAGTAGGGAATGGGTGTATGCTTCAACTACCTTTTTTATAAGGGCACTGAACTACTTGGCTCATGTCACAAGACTCCAACACGACCTGGTGAAGGAGCTGGAGGAGTCTCCACACAAGTCCATGTTGCAGGAGGACAAGGCTTTGTTCTCCATGAAAATGGCCACTTTGAGATCAGCATCAAATACGTCCATGCGACTCCTCTCCCATGCAACTGAAGGAGCAGCTAGGGTGGCTGGGTCTGGCTTGTCCATGAGGCATAATGCCTGGCTCAGGTTGTGCCAATTTACTGAACCCATTAAGGTGTCCTTTGCTAATGCCCCTTTTGACGGCTCGACTCTGTTAGGTAAAACCGTTAAGGATGCGCTAGTCTAGAGTGAGAAGGATGGGAAGACACTGTCTGCCATCAGAATCCACTTCTCTAACCCTCAAAGGTCTTTTTCCCGGAACTAGAGAGGGCAAAAGAAGATGTGGTTCCAGAAGTCTCAGTATTCCCGGGATACTCAGGGCTCTTCTTCCCCCAGAGGCAGAGGGGTTCAGAATGGACGCCGGCCCAGAGACCGAGGGGGGTCCGTGAAACTTTGGGTCTCGAGAACCTTTCTCGGTCAGACCCGGGCAGTAACCCTGAGGGGTTGCCCGATTGCTCTACTCTGGAGGCAATCGGGGATGATTGTCTTTGCACCCAGTGGCTTGGGAGTCCATAACAACGGACTGCTGGGTGCTGCAAATCATATTCAAAGGATATTCTATCCCCTTTGTGGGTTCTCTAACCCCTCCCAAACACCTCCCCGACGTTCCACCCACGCAAAAGGAGGCAGCAGCACAGGAAATTTCCAAGCTGCTAGAAAAACGAGCCATCGAAACCGTCCCCCCAGATCAATCCAGATCGGGTTTCTACTCCAGGTTCTTTTTTGTGCCAAAGAAAATGGGGGACTTAAGGCCCATTCTGGATCTCTCCATCCTGAACCTGTCAGTGGCCAAAGAAAAGTTCCAGATGGTCACTCTACAGTCCATCATGCAGTGCCTGCAAGAGAGCGACTGGATGTGCTCATTAGATCTCCAGGATGCTTACTATCACATAAAGATGCACAGAAGCTACAGGAGGTTCCTCCGCTTCCAGCTAGGGGCCAATCATTACCAATTTCGAGCCCTATCCTTTGGTATCACCACAGCCCCCAGGGTGTTTACCAAAGTGATGGCAGTGGTAGCGGCTCACCTGAGGCTTCAGGGGATTCAGGTCCATCTGTACATGGGCGATTAACTCTTCACTGCTCCCACCAGGTGTCTACTTTCCCAAACCAGGGACTACTTTGTGACACTTGCCCTGAGTTTGGGTATCACAATCAACACATCCAAATCTCTACTAGAGCCTGTACAGGTAATAGACTACATTGGTGCCAGGATAGACACACTACAGGGCAAAGTGTTCCTGACCTGGGAGAGAGTGCAATACCTCAGGATGCATATCTCCCTAATTTACCATCCTCATTTCCCGACAATGGAATGTGTATTGAGGGCCCTAGGTTAGATGACGGCGACCATAACTCTCCTTCCATGTGCCCGACTACACATGCATATTCTTCAGTAGACTTTGGCGGTTCAGTGGTCCCTGTTGGATTTACCGCTAACCTACCTATCCACCTAAGTCAAGTGTGACGGTCATCCATCATATGGTGGATGAGCTCTCTGGACATTTTGGAGGGGCCACCCTTCATTCCAGCCCTGGCCCTAGCCACAGTGATCACGGATGCCTCCCACCTCAGGTGGGAGGGAATTGTTTGGGCAGGACAGTCCAAGGCCTGTGGTCCCCCATGGAGACCAGTTTGCATTGCGAGGCCATGAGAGTGTGGGAATGGGCGATCTACACTGGTCGCTTTCTTATCGCAACGCACATTCCGGGACGGTCCAACATTCTAGCGGACAGGCTAAGTCGGACCATTCTGATGCCTTACAAGTGGTCTCTGAATCCATCAGTAGCGGAACAGATCTTCAGCGAGTGGGATCAACCTTGCTGCGATCTCTTCGCACATCTCCTTCCAACGTGAAGTGCAGCAGGTTCTTCGCTCTGAACCCCCCGCTGGGGGAGTCCCCCAGAGATGCTCTAGTTCATGCTTGGCCTCCCGGTCTTCTGTATGCTTACCCTCCAATCCCTCTCATCCCAAGGTTTCCGCAGAAAGCTAGTCGACTGGGGAGCACGGTGATCCTCATTGCCCCATTCTGGCCTCGCCAGGTATGTTTTCCCTTCCTTTGGTCTCACCTTCTGGCTCCACCGTGGATCCTAGATCTCTCTCAGGATCTGATTTCACACCCATCGGGGGTGCCTCATCCGAATCTGGACAGCCTGAAGCTCACGGCTTGGCTGCTCAGGTTCCCATGATTGTTAGGACTCCCGGACCTTCCTCCTCAGTTGTCTATTTTGGTAGCTGCTCATAAGTCTTCAACCAGAAAGGTTTATCGCAGCAAGTGGAAACGGTTTCCTTTTTGGGCCTCTCAGAGGAGTTTGGATCCTTTCATGGCTCCTATTTCCGTTATCCTTGATTTTCCAGCATGGAGCTTGTTCTTGTACTGTCAAAGTTCAATTGGCTGCTATCTCTCATTTTCATGTGGGTGAGAATTCTGCATCCTTGGCATCTTCTAGATGGTGTAAAGCCTTTATTAAAGGTACCTTTTTGCTACGCCCCCTGGTCAAAGATCCTGTCCCCCCGTGGGACCTTACTATGGTTCTTCAAGTTCTGGTCGCCCTGCCTTTCAAGCCTGCCGCTACTGTTGACCTAAAATTTCTAGCGTGGAAAACAGCCTTTCTAGTCGCTGTTACCTCTGCTAGGAGGGTTTCGGAATTGCAGGCCTTGTCCATAACATTTCCGTACATGATTTTTCATAAAGATAGAGTTTCCCTTTGCACCAATCCATCCCTTCTTCCTAAGGTGGCATCACCAGTCAATATCAATCAGACTATAAATTTGCCTGTGTTCTTTCCCAATTTTACCAACAAAATGGAATACAAACTACACATGTTGGATGTTCACAGACAGTTTTCCGTAAATCTGATCAATTGTTTGTCTCGTTCTATAGACCCTTTTTGGGAAAACCTATTTCCAAGGTCATGATAGCTAGATGGATTTCTTCATGCATCCTGCAGGTCTACAAGGACAAAGGCATGTCTACTCCAGGTCAGGTTAAAGCTCATTCCACCAGATCCATGGCTACATCTGCAGCTTTCTGGTTTAGTGTATCTTTAGATGACATTTGCTCAGCAGCTACTTGGTCCTCATTTCATATGTTTATCTCCCACTATAAATTGCATTTGACATCTAGAAGGAGAGCATCCTTTGGCTCTGCTGTGTTCAGGAATATCCTTCCATGAGGGACACCCAGGAGTTTAGTAGCTGGGGACTCTGTCCCACAAGTTGAAGATCAAATGAAGTAAACTACTTCAGATAAAGAAGTTATGTACTCACCATAACGTTCCATCTGAGTAGTTCTACTTCATTTGTCTTTAACCATCCCTCCCTCCTTCCCCCGGACCTTTGGCACATGTTCAGCTTTCGGGCTGTAAGTATAGGTCACAAGTTTGTTATCAGGTCGGGTTATAAGTGTAACTTCAGCAAACTCGATCTGGAGATGGAAGGCAAGGGAGGTGGATTATGGGTAAGGGGAGGAGTCTGGAGCTCAGAGCTGATGCTTGTAATCTTTGCCGGCTCAGATGTGACATGGATCTGTATTCCCACAGGTTGAAGACAAATGAAGTACAACTACTCAGATGGAATGCTATGGTGAGTACATAACTTCTTTTTAACAGACATTTTGGCAAAAATTGTGCCCCTGTGTTATTGCAGTTGTGATGACTGCACCCTTACCATGCTTCATTTCTTCCAGGACCATCCTCCCTACCAAGTGTGGAGCCATCTACACATGGTAAGGCAAACATTTTTCTTTGATTACTGATGAAAATTTGTCAGCTGTATGGATTTATCTGTATACATTAAGTGGGTGTAATGAGTGTTGTGTGTATTGCTGTACCATCTGTGACAGTGTGGCCATTAGTTTGTCATATAAATTGTTTTAAATACTTAGTATAAGTATTAATTTCTTTCATGTGTTTGTTACTTATTATTGCATGTGATCCTGACAGTGGAAATGTAGGACTCTTACCACCTGATGTCAGAGTATCAGCAGACTGATGATGATGGAGGCCAAACAGAGGCACACTCAGGGAGGTGCAGAGGTTGTATCTGACACTGAGATTGACATTCACCTATCCCCTGTATTTCTCTCATGCACAGTCAGTAGGCCTACTCAGATGTATTCCACTGAGCCCTCAGATATCTGACAGGTGGAGGGTGACACATTTGATCAAGGTAGTGTGGATACTGTGGCTTCAGTGCCAGTTGAGTCCAGCTGTAGCAAAAGTATGGGTGAAGTGCAACACAAGAGGGTTGTTAGGGGTGCTTAGAGGTGGCCTGCTGTCCACCCTCCACCAAATCTTGGTGTGCCTTTACATCCCACTAACTGTATATTTAAGGCCATCATGGAGGTGCAGACATGTTCCACTAGGGCCTCTGAGGACATGCTTAGGGTTGTAGATATGGCACAGGCTGACATGAGTAACTGCCTATGCCATGTAGCTGATTCAGTGGATTGGATGAATGACACGATGGAACAGGCAGTGTGTGATGGAATGTCTGCTCGGAGAGGGACATCATCCACATGGACATAGGTCAGCAGCATCATCTGATGTTAGCCACCATGGCTGTGCACAATCACACTCCCATAGTGGCAATACTTGCAGTGCCCTATCAGTGATTGAAGTGTCTGCACCCAGATGTGGTAAGCCATGGGGTCATGGCCCTGGACGTACTCATGAGAAGAGCTCACCAGCAGACATAAGTCACACTGAGGTAGCAGCAGCATATCTGACCATGGGCATGGACATGCCAATGCAACTCCTGGCAGAGCCAGTTCTTATGGTCAGGGTCAATGATGATGAACTGTTACCTCTACCATGCATGTCCCACACTCTCCGACATGCCAGGACATAGAGCTAGCACAGATCTTAGCTGTGTTCTTGCACACACACACACACACACACACACACACACACACACACACACACACACAGACACACACATATTTCACCTCAAATAGCTATACAGACACACACACATAGCAGTTACATGGGTCATTCATGAGATATGTAGCTCATTCTGTCTCATTGGCCATTTTATAATTAACTGCATTTCTGCCTGCCTGTTCTTTTTATTTACACACACTCACTACCTTTTGTGTGAGCCTTGGCCTCCTGCCGCACCCCCCCCCCCCAAGCACTCTGTGCAAATGATGATAACTGTGCCATATCCTTGATTTTCTATCTTTTGAATTCAGGGATACATACGTTTTTTTTTTCCTGATGCCCAGGATGCATAGCTGACTGAGTGCTTATTATATATGTATTTGTGATGCTGTTTTGAAAGTTGTACTTCTTTCTTACATGGTCCTGTAATGTGTGTCTCTTTGATGCATGGCATCATCTATTAGCATAAGTCTTTGCTGTCACATACTGATGTCATTTCTGTCAAATTAACCCACCTTCTACTTAGTTACATTATCAAGTAACATTATGCAAGGATCTGCCATTCATTCATTTATATTATTAGCCATTTATTTTCCTATTCCAGGTTCAACACTTACCTTGATAGTCTGGCAGTTACAAGTGTTTTAATTTGGGGCTGACTCTGTGTGATGCTAACAGCAATCAGCAATTACATGGATAAGTTAAGGCAGTGAGTATTGCCTGACATCCATTTTACTGTTTGTATGTACATAGGATGACAGTTGTTTCCTCTTGAGTGGTGAGCACATGTGCAATCCATTTCCTCTTGGCCAGGACAAGGGCATATTGTGCACACTTATGTCTTCCTACACCCACAGCAGCTGATGGTTCCCCCTTGACTCCTCACCTGCGTGTAGCTGTGGTGACCTTGCCAGTGGTGGTGGAATGTGTGTGTCCTTCCCCTTGGTGATCCTACTGAAGTTGTTTTCTCAGGATAATATTGTGAAGGGTAGCACACAGTGAAACTTTCAGCACAAGTATGGGGATTGTACTGCAGGGCTTCCCGTGATGTATCTAGGCACTGGAACCATGACTTCAGTAGCCCCAGCACACACTCTGTGATATTTCTTGTTTGAGTGTGTGCCTCGTTATAGCATTCTTCTGTGTGTATGTGTGTGTGTGTGTGTGTGTGTGTGTGCGTGTGCGTGTGTGTGTGTGCGTGTGTGTGCGTGTGTGTGTGTGTGTGTGTGTGTGTGTGTGTGTGTGTGTATGCATTTCTGATGGGTGTCATCAGCATCAGCCACAGCTCAAGTGCATATCCTGCATCCCCCAGTAAATGACCTTGTGGGATATCCCCACTAGAAAACCTCTGATCCAGTTGAGAGTTGTGCCAGATATGGGAGTCGTGGTAACTACCTGGGTTGTCAGTACACACATTCAGGAAGATTCCCTTAGCATTACACATAACCTGGCAGTTAATGGAGTGGAAGCCCTTTCTGTTTATTTACACCCTTCCCTGTTCCCCCCAGTGGTGCTTTTATTTCAATGTGTGTGTAGTCTGTGGCACCCAGGACTTCAGGAAAGTGTGCTATAGGATACAAATCTGTATAGTTGTAGATCTCTGCTCAGGTGTATAGGGAAAATGTATGTAGTCACTGGCATGTTGTAGTATAGCATTCAGGAACTGATATAGGATCCTGGATGCTGATGCCTGCGACACCCCCAACATATCGCTTGTTGGTCTCTGGAAGGTTCCTGTAGCTACTATTATAACTGCTATACGTACCTTAGTCTCCATGGGTCCATTCAAGTTGTCAAACTTTTACAAGTTCGAATGTCATATGGTCGAAACCATATGTTTGAACTTGTAAAACTTTGAACGTTTCAATGGAGATCTCCGTAAGGGAAGCTTTCCCTTTCCTGCAATGTAATGCGATCTCAGAGTTGGTATATTTAAGTAGTGGGGGGGGTGCAGGGGGGCTTGCCTCCCTGCTTACAACCTTCAGGTAAGTTTTTTTTTTTTTTTTTTATCACGTTTTCGAACTTTTAAAGTTCGAACATATGGTATCAACAATATGGTGTTCAAACTTTTAAAAGTTCAACAACATGATATAGACCCAGTCTCCAGAGATATTGGTTCCCCTCTGTTTGTTCTCAGTTCAGGACAATAGAGGTGGAAGAGTTCCTTTAGTGTCTCTATCCACCCTGTAGCACTCTACAATTTCTACCTCATGTAGACCATGAAAAGTTAAACATGGTCTAAACACCCTTCTCCTTCTTGGCCATGGCCTATTAGCAGCAGCAGCATAGACTTGGGCCTGTTGCACAAACACATGCATAAGAGCAACAGCAGCCCTAACATTTTTTCCATGTAGAGTAGTTTCCTTGGCTCTATTCTAATAGGTTTTGGAATGCGAGGCCAAAACCTGGACTGGGTGTACACACTTGCGTTATAGCTTGTTGAATAGCTCCTCCATCTTGGATTGGTTGATTAGCATAAAATTCTGCTGCTTATGCTGTAATTAGCATACCATGGTGTTTACCATGTTTGCCTGGCTCTACATGCTGTACAGAGTCACTTATTGGATATGAAACAGTGTGTTACTGTGTGTGTTGTGCCAAGATGCGTACACGGTCTTAGCGCACCATGTAGGCTTTATTGAATCCAGCCCATTGTCTTTTATTGAATACCAGTAATTTTGATATTATGTGTATTTGAGATTCTGCACCCTCAGCATTGCAGCTGTGGTATACTGCAATTCAATCATGTTGTCTTTGTTATTATAGTAGTAAATCACATATATATAGATATTGTTGTTGTTTGTCTTTCGGCTTTTCCCGGTTAGGGGTCGCCACAGCGGAACTCCAGTCTGCTAATGATTGGCAGTTGTTTTTTTTTTTTATGGTGTCGAGTTGCCAGCCCAACGCCCAACCTTCAACGAAGGCACACCCATTCAACGCATGTCTTTCGAACGCCCACTCGACTGCGGGGAGGACATGCAGACTCCACACAGAAGGCACTCCCAACCCAAGCCGAGAATTGAACGGGACAATCTCTTGCTGTGAGGCAACAACACCACCGCTGCACCATCGCAGAAGTCGTATATTTATATATATATTCTCCACTATTTATTTCTATTAAGTCAGTCATAGAGATTGCTCATATACAGGCAATAGTTTCACTATAAGCATGTTTAATGCATACATTTTTTAGCTTTGTTTCCACTGCTAATAGAATACTTAATAGATTTTTCATGATAGTAAACCTGTTGCTCATCTTTCATTTTTTCACATCTATTGTAATCTTTCTCAGTACTTAAAATCATGGACTAATTTTGTGAATTTAGCCACATACCCATTCACCTACCATACAGTGTCTGAAAAATCATAGCAGGTCTTTTACAAATCATATCAGAGGATCAGAAAGAGAAGCACATTCTATTTTTCAGAATAGAAGGTCTTCATATGCCAAAGCACATACAGTAAATGACAGTGATTTTTTATATTGGTTTAGTTTAGTTGTTCAATAATGATTAGACCTTCAGACAACTCTAACTTTGTAACAATTTCACTTCAACAGAAAGTGCTCTCAAGCTACAATAAGTTTTTTGGATTCAGTGGTCTGTCCCGTACCTCTCAACTGTCCAGATAGTTGCTGAATGTCTAAATTTTTACATCTTATTTTTCATCCGGACCTCATACAATTTGTGGTTATCATTCAGGTTTGAAGTCCCTAAAATAATGACAGACATTTGTGTTTCAGACTTCATATCCATCAGAAAATGTAAAGCCTGTTATTCTATCAATTGTCTAAGTTAATAAGAGCAATATTTAAAAATTGTCCCTATTTTTGGAGCTTTGTCCCCCCATTATTTTTTGATTTGTCCAGATTTCTTGTGCTAAGAGGTATGGTCTGTCCTGCTGAACAAATATTAGTAAAATAACAAATATGAAGGTCACAAATGTAGGCGTAACAAGACCAAATCTGAGACCAAAGCTCAATGGTTTATAGCAATATCATAGCAGTTAAGAAGTATGCTTAGTGACTGATTCAGCAATGTTTCTGGTATCGACTCAAATTGCACTTCTGAACTAGTAATACTAAATTTAAGACTATAATTATATTTTAATAAATTTGCTATTTGTGGGTAAATCTTTTCTTTCTCAGTTTTTTGAACAGTAGTTTTATTTTAAGAGACGATGTTTTCATTTAATTTTAGATCTCATGTCCAGCCACAGTTAAAAGATAGCTTTCATTCTATTTTCATATTTATAGGTTCATAGGTAGGTACAAGGCTATCGGCCAAGGGCCTACATAAGCCTAGGCAACAAGGTTCTCTGGCTTACGCCACCCAAAAAAGTTATTTTCCTGTGCCACTGTGGAGCAGAGACACAGAAGTGATCCCCGGGGTGTATTTCCTATTTCCCATCCATTCATCAAGATTTTTCTTGAAGAGTGCTAATGAAGAACTTTGCTTGACATAGATGGGTAGCCTGTTCCAGAGTATGGGAAGTCTCTGGGACAGGAATCTATCCCTCCAGCATGTCCTGTTTATTGTGGGGACAAGGTTTAGGTCCCTAGAGCCTGTAACTCGAGGGATTGGGATTTCTTTAGGTGTAACATGTCCAACACTCTGGGTTTGAAATAGCTTTATATGTTATGCAGAGATCACCTCAGAGTAGGCGATATGCTACGGAGTTTTTTGAGGTGATCAGTGTAGGGCATTTGTTTGAGGCCAGTAATCCTCTTTGTGAGGTACTTCTGTGACCTTTCCAGCAGCTGCAGATGTCTTGTGAGGTACATTCCAAAAGGGGCGTTGTACTCTATAATGGGTCTAATGAGTGTCAAGTAGAGGGGAACAATGACCTCTTTTTTCCTGGATGAGAACCCTTTTATGATGAGGTGTGCCACATAGAAAGACTTCCTGACTACTGTGGCGATGTGACTATCGAAGGAGAGACTACTGTCCACCTGGGTCCCAAGGTCTCTTATCACACATTCGGTGTTAAGTAGATTGCTGCCTATGTGGTAGTTCATGGGTACAGAATTTTTACCAAAGGGGATGACACTGCACTTTTTGGCATTGAGCTTGAGGCCATGGCTGTGACACCAGGCATCTGTCTCAGCGAGGCCCTTCTGTAGGATGTCCACATCATTTGGGGACTTGACTATGGCTCCTAGTTTGCAGTCATCTGCGTACTTCATTAGCCAGAGGCCTTGTGTATTAGCCTGTACTTCAGAGAAGTAGATACCAAACAGGAGAGGTCCCAGGACTGAACCATTTACCTTGGAATTCAGAAGGATTCTCTCTGCCCACCCTAATTGGCTAACACAGATTAGTTAATTAGCAAGGCAAAGAGAATCTCTAATTCAGTGGCTAGTTAAAACTGCACAGAAGGACACCTGATTATCAGCTCCATGCCATGTCTGTTTATCAAACACTAGGCTGTCAGACCCAAATGTGATAGTGTTCACCACATCACATCCTGCAGTAGTATAGGCACCCCTACTTGCACACACATACACAATCAGACACTCATACACACACACACACACACACACACACACACACACACACACACACACACACACACACGCACACACGCACACACACACACACACACACACACACACACACACACACACACACACACACACACACACACACACACACATTCCCAGACTTTCTGAACAATGCACATGCATCCAAGCATCCAAACATAAGTCTTCCGCTGAGATATATGCCCTATTAGCACACATACTCATGCAGACACACACACACACACACACACACACACACACACACACACACACACACACACACACACACACACACACACACACACACACATTCCCAGACTTTCTGAACAATGCACATGCATCCAAACATGTCTTCCGCTGAGATATATGCCCTATTAGCACACATACTCATGCAGAGACACATACACACACACACACACACACACACACACACACACACACACACACACACACACACACACACACCTTTGCTGTACTTACTTGTAGCTGAGGCACAAAACATGTCAATTTCCATAAGACTGAATGGGTGAATGCTGTCAAAGGATGGCATTCAGTTTTTCTTCCTAAAGAAAAAATTAACTTGGCAGAGTCAATCCCTGAATCACTCTGTCAAGTTGATCCAGAGTTGTCACCATTTCTAGGGGAGAGCACATGGCTAATTAGCAGTAGTTACTTCCTAGTTTGTGGCGTTCCTTGGTATGTCCACCACCAGGGGAAATCGTAGCGAGAGAGCTGTGTCTGTATCAGAAAGGCTTTCTGCAGTCAAAGTGCCTGTATTTCAATTTCTTTCTTTCTTTGACTTTTAATACTTCTCCTAAGGCTGATGCAAGTGCTGAAATTATTTAATTTCTTAATCCTGCTGTATTGTTTAATTTTATAGTGCTCATTATAAGAATTGTGTCACAACTTGGAATGAAAATTCAGCAACTTACATGATTTGAAAGAGCACTTTCTGAAATTCTGTGGACCTTAACTGTGACCCTTAAAACAGCAGAACTACAAGTGTGAACATGGGGGATTACATACTAAGTCTGAGACTTTGATATCTCAAAGTATTCTCCCAGTCTCAGAGGGGTGTGTAAATAGCCCTCCAAGTCAGGGAGTAGGGGGTGAATCTACCTTGCAAAAAATATTTAAAAGGTGTAACTGTAGCTTTTAGAATTCACCATTGTGCTGAGACCCAAACTGTTGGGTTTTCCCTTTATATAGAGAGACAGTTGAAAGGCTTTAATACATTATCCAGCCCCGGTACAACTGCAAAGTAGCAAACACAAAATACTGAGTAGCCTAGAAACTCTGACAAGCTTCTAGAAGTGTCAACACAGAAGAAATAGGAAATGGGAAAGAGTCAAAAGTAGCTAAAGACGGATACTAATTATATAGCCTTCTTACTGGAATCCTTATTTTTAACAGTATGTAGAAGCTAAACTTAACCTGGAAATACCCAAGACAGCACAGAAAAGTATTCCATTCCTTATATGAAAAAAGGATTTCTTTTGAAATTGTATTGAAGTAGTCAAATTGATGTTGATTCCTTTAGTGTGTGATACTAAAGGATAACTACAATTACACAGCTGTACATATTTAGTCCTGAATAAGAATCGTTTTGTGGACTCTAGTTTACCAGGTGATCCAAATATATATTTCATCATCATCATCATCATTATCATCATCACCCCCTTTTTTCCTGTTTTTACATGCGGTCAGGATGTTGCATCACTGTTGCAAGTTCTCTCTACTCAGAGCCACTCTCCCACCTTCTTCGACAGTCTTGTCTATCTGCTTCAGGTGTTCTGTCATGCATCCCATCCATCTCTTAGCTGGGCATCCTAATTGCCTCTTGCCTTTTTCCTTTTTCTCCCAAACTTGATCTACCAAATTGTCTTCAGCTTTTCTGCACATGTGACAGAACCACCATACTATGTTCTTCTTTCCTTTCTCTGGAAATTAGGCTACTTTGGCTTTTGCTCTGATGTTCAGATTGTTTTCCTTTGTCCCACAGTATGCATCCTACTACTTATCTCAGGTACTTCATCTCCATCACCCTAGGCTTTCTCAGCTGCTCTGCCTTTGCTGCCCAAGTTTTTGTACCTCAGAGAAGCACTGGTCAAACCACTTGTTTGTACACTTACATTTCAACTTTTTTGGCAATCTTCTTTTGTTTAGTAGCCGTGACACTCTATGTCAGTTGGTTGCAGCACCTCTAATTCTAGCTTTGACCTCCTCATACAGACTTCTCTGCTCCTCAATCACCCCTTCCCAAATACTTGAACCCATTGACCTGTTCTAGTGGTCTCCCATCTATCTCAGTTGTAAGCTTCCTCTGATTACATTCCAGCCCCCTGTCATGTGCTGAAATTCCTGTTCAGAGTCAGTCTGTAATGACACATTATCTGCATATAGCTGCCTTGTTGATCTGTTCCTGATGACTTGCTTGCTGACGTTGTCCATCACTGGTATGAACAGCAGTGGGCTCTAAGCTGAGTCCTAATGCACTCCCACTCTCACTGAGAACACCTCTGTAGGTCCAAACACTGTTCATACCTTTATCTTTGGTCCCTGCACTAATTCTGCCAGTATTTCTGAGACTTTGAACTATATCAAATCAGCTTTCTTGGGACCTTGTTATGTGCTTTCTCTAAGTCTAGAAATACCCAGTTAGAGTCTTTCCCATCTTCATCTTACTGCTCACATAACCCTTTGCTTCTTGTACACTGGTAATAGTATGCTTATTTTCCAGTCATCTGGGATACCTCTCTCTCTCTCTCACTCTCTCTCTCTCTCTCTCTCTCTCTCCACACTATAATGAGAACTCTCAAGGGCCATTTCTTCTTTAAAGCCCCCAACATCTTGATCATATCTTCAGTGACTTCATCAGAGCCTGCCCTAATACACTTTGTACTTCTTCTGGGATGGGGTTTCCTCCTTCTTTTGGTTGATTGTGCATGTGGTAGTACAGCTTCTAGAGGGTTTTCTTCATTCTGAATTTTCTTAAAGTATGTCTTTCATCTGCCCTTGAGGTCCTCTGAACTGGTGAGCAGATTTTTGCTGGCATCCGTTATGAATGGTCGAAAAATATATTTCACCTACAAATATTTATTTTACTATGAAGGGCAACCACTCCTCTTTATCCCCAAACCCACACATATTTTTACATGTTTTCCTTTCTTATTTCAGTAGTTTAAAACAATGCTAAGTATATAACTTGTGCTGCATTTGGATATGTGTGCAAAAAAAACTTTATAACGGTGGTTTCTTGAAAGGAGAAGTAACTGTTCTTAAGGGACCCTTAGTAACTAACTGTTGAGAGAAAGTTTGTTCGACTAGAGGCAGTGACAAGGCAGTGACCTCAATGCAGAATGACAGAGGTCATACGTTTAATTCACAGACAAAGGTCAGTGTTTTCCTTTTATGTTCCTGTTGTTAAAAACAATGTTAGATGGAGAATTTGTGCTGTATTTGGATATTTATGTGTTAAAACAATCATCGTACTAGTGTTTTCCTAGCTGAAAATAGAAATCATAATTCACATACTATTCCCTATCTAAAACCAGTGGATTGTCCATCTAATCAAATACATAGACAGACCAACTGTATAAAGATTTTTTATGGGTAACCCTACTTGAAACATGTGTCTATAATGACCTGGATATTCCAATTACTCTAAACATATCCTTTACCGGTCAAGTTAACTCTATTCAAAAACAAAGCTCTTAAACCATGGAATTAATCTTAAAATCAGTATCTCTCAGACACTAAAAGATTCTGTTAATGTTTATAAGTCATATATTTGCCCAGTTTTGGAATGGAATCAGTACAGAATAAATATAGTAAAAAAATTCCATCCCTGAAAATCTAAGCTATTGTGATAGGTGTAAGGAATTCAAATTATTTTCTGTCTACTACTGTTACATGAGAAGTAAAGCAATAGTTGCATATAACACATTTAATGATGATTTCTTACAATCTGCTTTCAACATTTCCTTATCGACTAAGATAAGATTCCACAAACATAATAACACAAACTTCAATACACCACATTGTCAGAAGAACATTCAGAGCAAATGCATAGCAAAAGAATTTTACAGGATTTATAATAAACTTTATATTAATATTAGACTACCACCTACTATTTCCTCCTTCAAGGCCAAACTCGATACTTGGATAGGGAATGATGTATAAAACACCACCTTTAATGAATTGGTTTTCCTTGACTTCCTTTGGGCCTGAACGCTGCTACAAAATACTATAAGAAACTATGAGATTTTCTGGTTCACATTATCACAATCCTTGGAAAAGCTGATGTAAGTTGCATTAATTTGCAATACCTTATTCATAACACTCACATCATCGATGTAAAATTACTTAACTGCAAGGACCGGTTTACCACCGATAGCATAAAACATGCAGAAGAATGTCAAGCACATTTAATGCATTAAATTCATACTGTAAAGCACTCAGTACCAGATTTCCATCATTTTATTTGTATATGATAATAAACGGATTGTTTATTAATTTTTTATTGTACCCTTTTCTTCTTTGTTTTTGTATGCAGGGCTTACAACTATTTCTTCCAGCCTTTGTGCAAAAGACTGCTTAAATGATTATTTAAACATCATTGGCTGCTAAAGGTCTTATAAGCTAATTCTTTAATTCCTTCAGGTATGTGTTTGAAATATTGTCAAAACAAGTAGACAATTTTACCAAACTAGGTTTCCTCATTTTACTTATACTGAACAAAGACTGGGATTCAGAAATGTTTGTGCCAGCAGTAAGGCCATTTTCCTTCTGGCAGTAGCCATTTCCAGTTCAGAGACAATCCTACCACAGTGCTTAACCTTGAAGAGGTGAATCTTCATGGTGGGCTGTCTCTGTGGCCTACCACAAATGCTACTCATTTATTCTGGGGGGATGCCATACGGTAATTAGCCATGTGCTGTCCCCCAGAAATGCCTGCAGTACTTGCTTTACATAGCTGAGTGATTCATAGAACCACTCAGCTGTATAACTGAACACCAACAGCTTTACCTTGAAGAGGTGCAGCTTCATGGTGGGCTGTCTCTGTGGCCTACCACAAATGCTACTGAGGCATTCAGGGGGATAACATATGGTAATTATCCATCTGCTATCCCCCAGAAATGCCTGCAGCACTTGCTTTACACAGCTGAGCGATTCATAGAACCAAATGGCTGTATAATTGAACACCAACAGCTGCATTAGTTAACTCAGCCAAAAATCTGCTGTTACCTATTACTCACAATGAGAGAGATTGTGTTAGAAGTAAATGTCACGAAGTTTAGAGGATAGGTAGTGTTAGAGTGTGTGTGAGTGTGTTATGTCTGTCTGTGGGTGCATGTGTGCATACATGCAAAGTTATGAGTGGTGTAAGGCATGTGCATGTGTGTATGTGTGTGTGTGTGTGTGTGTGTGTGTGTGTGTGTGTGTGTGTGTGTGTGTGTGTGTGTGTGTGTGTGTGTGTGTGTATGTCTGTCTGTGATTGCATGTGTGCGTACATGCAAAGTTATGAGTAGTGTAGGGCATGTATATGTGTGTGTACGTGTGTGTGTGTGTGTGTGTATGTCTGTCTGTGACTGCATGTGCGTGGTGTAAGGTGTGTGTGTGTGTGTGTGTGTGTGTGTGTGTGTGTGTATGTGTGTGTGTGTATATGTCTGTGACTGCATGTGTATTGTATATGCAAAGTTGTAAGTAGTGTAAGGTGTGTGTGTGTGTGTGTGTGTGTGTGTGTGTGTGTGTGTGTGTGTGTGTGTGTGTGTGTGTGTGTGTGACTGCATGTGTGTACATGCAAAGTTATGAGTGGTGTAAGGTGTGTGTGTGTGTGTGTGTGTGTGTGTGTGTGTGTGTGTGTGTGTGTGTGTGTGTGCATGTGTGTAGGGGAGTGTGTAAGTACTGCAATACTGGTGGATCACCAGTAGAGCAACATGTTTAGCAGCAGGAAAGATGTATATAGGAGGAATAGCAGGCACCAGGGACACTCTTGAATAATAACCCAAATCCATTTACAAAGCTAATAGAACAAAGGCTTTGTAGCATGAAGCACAGTATCCTAACAAGTATGAAACTCTAATATCTGGCATTACTGGCTGACTGTAATGGTCCTTGGAGTCCAGAATCTGTGCTTAAGACTTCCGCACAAAGCCAGGGGTAACACTAAATGACACCAGAGATTCTCTTTAAATATTACTCTAATCCTCTTAAAAAGCAAATATAGTAATAGGTTTTACCTCATGGTACATGTTCTAAAAAGTAACCATAATGAAACCTTAATGTCTGCCATTACTAACTGTCAATTTCTTGTATACGAGGGATGGGGAAAAATAAGAGGTAACATTAAGGACATTCTGTTAACCGAGGGACAGATAAATAGTATGGTGGCTTGCACGTGTGTGTGTGTGTGTGTGTGTGTGTGTGTGTGTGTGTGTGTGTGTGTGTGTGTGTGTGTGTGAATTTGTGTTATTTGTGTGAGGGACTCAATGATGGGGTTACCTTTGCTTACGAGATGCACTTGGCACCAGCAACTGCAGAAAATATGTTGTTAGCACTTATGATAATCAAGTGATTCAGAGACATGCAAATTATCTGATAATGAGGCCTTTATTCATTGCAACTAATGTGTCTCTGAATCACTGGTGTCTGGGATTGCACTAAAAACCCATTTTACTGTTACCTTACTGCTTATGGCTGTGTCTGTTTCTGAATCCTGGCATAAGTATTTCTAATATCTTCTCTGTTAAAAAACATTTTGCATTACTCACTTGAAATAAGCCCAAAGTTTCAGATTTACTTTTTACTCTTATTTTATTGCCATTAAACACAGTTGGAATCGTCTGTACTGTCCTTGCTGTCCTTTTATATTTATAGAAGATTCTTCTGTTAATTCAACATTGGAGACTAAGGCTAGTTCAAACTCTCTAATCTTCATTACTAAGCAAGTTTTAATGGTTTTCTGAAGTACATTATACATTCTTTCACATCAGGGGAATGGCTAATACTTTTTGAATTTTTTTTGTTCATTTTATTAATAACTGATCTTAATGATAAAGTTTTCTACCTAAATTTACAAGTCCATTGCCTAATTTGGGAGTAAGGATTTTAGAACTGTACATCATAAACTTATTGTATATCACATTTCCCTAGTAGCTATATTATACAATTATGAATTTAATTTCCATTATTTTAAATGCTCTGTTGCTTTAAAAATGTCTCTGCCAGTTTGGGATTGTTACCCTTGGAAAGTATAAGAATAGTAGCATTGTTGCCTCACTGCAAGAGGTTCTCCTGTTCGATTCACGGCTGGAGTGCCTTCTGTGTGGAGTCTGCATGTCCTCCCCTTGGTCGAGTGGCCTCCAAAAGACATGCATGAATGGCCGTGCCTTCACTGAAGGTTGGGTGTCAGACTGGCAACTCGGCACCATAAAAAAATTTACTGCCAATCATTAGCGGACCGGAGTTCCTCTGTCGCGACCCCTAACCGGAAGCCGAAAGCCGAAAAGACAAACAAACAATAAGTGGAAAGATGACTTGATCACTACTTGACAGGGTTAAAGTCTCTCATAGCTTACTAATGAATTTACATCATTAATGTATGTAGTATCAAGATTGTTTTTTTTCCTATAGTAGGCAGATCTTAGGAATTACAAAATAAATTGAGATGTCTCCAATCAAAATTGTATACCAATAACTTATTAAGAAAGAAATTTGATCAGCCTAAGGAGATTACCACGGATATACATATACACACACACACACACACTCTGTATACATACATATATATATATATATATATATATATATATATATATATATATATATATATATATATATAGATATATCTAGTAACAATTTGCCACCACTGTATTATTACATATTGCCACAGAATGTCATTCATATTGTTTCCATTTTCAAACACCCTATTGTGTAGTGTTATTTTTCACACAATATGGATACTCTTTCTCCTCTGACTTTACCTCAGCTCCTTCTTGAGCAAAGCCTGTATGCCCTTGGGAATAAATAATTCCAGTTATCAGACTTATCCTTTGTCTTGGTTTTCATGTCATTATTAGTCTGTCTCAATTCATTGTTCCATAGGTGAGTTTTATTGCTCAGACTCCAAGCATTTGTTAATAATTTAACTGGGACAACTGTATGTACAGTTAGAGATGTTGTAGGAAATGCTATCACCTTTGAGAAATTGGAAGCTACTGTATGTGACTACAGTTGAAAAGTATAAGTCATCCATACTTGTAAAATGTTATCACATAATAATAATGCATTTTCAAGAAATCGTTTTCTGTGGACTTTACATATTTTCAGCATAAGCTTTAATCATACCTACCTTTCAGTTTCATTAGCCATTTATCCATAGTTTATACAAAGTATATGAATTGTACACCAGTAATTCCATTTTTTTTTTTGCTAATAGCAAAACATCAGTAATCTCTCTTAAAAGTTCTAATTATAGACTTTCTCCAGGTCATTAACCAATATGTATAAAATAACAATAGGAATTTTTCATTGATGTGTTAATATTTTTGTTGATGTGTCTTGAATGTCATTAAAGTTGGCCACAGGCAATAAACTTACAGATTTATGGCTGTTGTCACTACAACAGAAAACCAGGTCATTGTCAATGCTGTATGCTGCATTGTGGAGCCTTGGCAACATTTTATCAGTATAACATGTCAGAGAATGCTTTGTCAGTATTTGATTTATACTGCTTTATAACAGTACTTTTATTTGAAAAAAGAGCAAAATCTGGCAAGACACAATAGTAAGAAAAATTGTTTTATTGTATAACTGAACAATGATGTACTGAATGAATTAAAAAATAAACAGAAAGCAAGACAATAATCATTTGTCCTAGTTTGTGTAGCTGAATTTGTAGCATTTTGGATTCAGCATAGTGCTGGCATGAGATATCCTATATTGTGTGGTTGCGGATATTAAATTCAGTTTAGTGCTTCCATATTATGTCCTGTTATGAATGAATACAGTTTAATACTGTATAAGATAGTGTAGTCTGCCCTGCTGAAGTTCAATGTACAGTAAAAAAAACTAAATGATTAAGGTAGTGAAAATAAGACAGAAGAAGTAACTGCAATGCCATCAAACTGCACAAAATGTAAGTGAGTGTGGTTAGAAATCAGTCAGAGGCAGGTACATAGGTCATATTCATTTTCATCTAGTCTGGTAAAGTTAGGGCTGCAGTGGTTCATAATTAAAATAAATTCATAAATGATGGTTTGAAAACAGATCAGTAAAGTTAGTTGGGATAGTAATGAGGTAAGATGTAAACCATCAACACAAACCTGCCTTGCAGTTAACATATAAAGCAAAATGCTGAATACAATCAACTGCTGTAAAGAATTGCATAGATGTGTAGAAGTAAAAAACATAAAACACTGAAAGAGCTAACAATGTACACAGGCATTTGAAGTAGGTAACTGTAGGAAAGGCATTTATGGAAACAAATGACAAAATATTAAAAGACAAGTCCTTTAAAGATGCTGTGCAACCAGTTTTTGCACATACCTGCAGTCTTTATGGCTGTTCTTGTATGACTAAATGGCTTCTTGCTCTGCAAATTTAATATACTGGACATTCTGTTTCATTTTACTGTTATTTCCTGCTTGCAGCCTTTGACTCTCCACAAACTTACGAGGGCAGTACTTCCTGTCTTTGCATTATCATGTTTACCACCTTGATGATGCAACGTTTGATAATTCATGCACTTCCTCTACTAGTAGGCTGGATCTCTTTCATGTAATTGTTTTGTAAGTAAATAATTTGTTAATGTTGTGCATGAGCTGAGTGCAGTATGTTTATTAATGGAACAAATTTTGCATTACCATGCATTTTCTGGGCAAAATAAATAATAAATTATAAAAAAATCTAATATCTAGTATTAGTTTCTGAATGTAATCGTCTTTAATTTACTAGAAAATTGAAAGTTATGAGGGATGGACAGGGTGAAAATATGAGGCAAACTTAGCAGTGTTCTGCAAACATTATGGACAGATGAAAGGTAAGATTCAGTGATAATAGGCAAAATTAGAGGCGGTTACTAGTTATGGACATTGTGCTGCATATGAGATGTTTGTGTGACAGTGAAACAGAAGCAGACTTTACATTTACTTTCACATAAGAGAATACACAGACATTTTAAAACCATATTAACTAACAACTTGTAACTAACCTTAAAACTGAAATTTGGACAAATAATACTCGTAAAACTGCCCCAATCTGAAAATCCTCTCCCTGTGTATACATTTCTCTGTCTTGCTCACTAGGTAATGGTCTCTGCCGACCCTGACAGGATGCTGGCATGTCAGCAAGGAAGCAGAACTTCCAGCAAAGTAATCAATGCAGACAGAGTATGTTATAGCTATGGAGGTAATTTCTGGAAGAGATATTTTTAAAAGGAAAAGTGAAAATACAAATTTAAATGACAGAAAGACTGCCAAGGTAAGCAACTACTGAGGAAATTCATTTTGAGAACAGATAAGCTGTTTTGATTTTGTCAGTGTGCACGTGATCTTTTTAAGCCAACAAACTGAAGGTTTTACACATAAATAAGAAGTAAAAAAGTCCAAGCAAAGTGTGTTGTTTTAAAGAATAAGTAAGTTTTCATGAAGGATTTAGGCTCTTAGATTATTGCAATGACACCAGAAAGAGGTAGTTTTAGAAAAAGTATCTAATAGTCTTACAAATCAACATTTTTGAACTGCTACTAATTGTACTAAAATATATACATAACACTAGTTACAGTGTACGGCATGTACTTTCAAGGCATTGTTTTTATGGGTCTGCTATACACCAGTTTATTCAGACAACCAACTGAAAGGCAGTTTTACCGTACTTAAGACTCAATACTTCCAGGCAGGGACTGACTTTACACCACAGTGAGATTATTCCAGGTGATAACATTTATTTATATTGATAGGCAGTGGAATTATCAAACCTGTCTGAAAATCTTAGAAAATTCCATTTGTGAAAGAGAAAATAATGCAATATATAATAGATGTTTAAGAAAAAAAAAAAAAAAAAAAAAAACTACAATAAAAACATTACAAATAAGCCATAGAAGAGTTTTGAGACAGTAGCTGTGTGTGTGTGTGTGTGTGTGTGTGTGTGTGGGTCCCTATTAGATGACCAAAGATGCATTCTATCGAATGTGTCTTGGTCAAACTTAAAACAACAAAAAAGGCAAAATAGCGAAATGGCTTTTAAGCGAATTCTTTCCCAGGGAAAGAATTTGCTTGGCCGCTTCCGTTACTTTGCCATTTTCGGGACTGTAGTGCAATCTCGGAGTTGGTATATTTAAGTAGGGGGAGTGTGTGTGGGGGGGGTGAAGCCCCCCACTTTATGTATTCTTTCAATTTTTTTTTTTTGGAACAGCAATTTTTTTCCCTTGGAAAAAAATTGCGGTTCTGAGCTTTTGAGAGTCGATGGGGTCGATTATTCATCGTTCACTTTTTTAAGCGTCTGATGATATAATATAGACCCGTGTGTGTGTGTGTTTGTGTGTACATTATACATACAAAATATACAATATAGTTTCATAGGTAATTACTAGGCTAGCTGTCCTTGCAGGCTATTTTAAGCCAAACCAGTTTCACTTTTGGTGCTTGAATTAACTTATCCTGTTTGATGTTAGATTTACCTTACCCATGCTGTGATTGATGACTGTATATTACTCCTAGCTAGAATAACTAGGATCATACCATACATAATTTGAGGGGGCACGTGAGATAAAGAATTTAGTAGCTGTCTTTGTCCATTAGTAGTACAGGGGACAGTCCTAGGTTAGATTTTCTACTACCCATCCACAGGTCCAAGTTGCACTTGAATATCGACAGGGATGAGCTTTGTTTTACATGGATTGGTAGTCTCTTCCAGAGGAGTGATATCCTCTGCATGATAGACCTGTCCCTCTAAACTATTTTGTTGATGTTGCAGAAGAGATTTAGATCCCTAGACAGTGTATTTCTGATGCCATTTGACTTGTTGATGTGCAGTAGGTCCGTCAGTATTGGGTCAGAAGATGGCTTGTATGCCCAGACACAGGTAAAATTTTAGTAGTCTACAGAACATCGAATATAGTGACAGGGCATTGAGTCAGTCCGTATAGGATATATTGTTTAGGCTTTGTATCCATTTAGTAAGGTATCTTGTGAGCATTTTGAGTTGTTGTATGTGCCTGGACAGATACATGCCAAAGTGACATTATTCTCAATGACTGGCCTAATAAGGGCTGAGCAAAGGGAGACAACATCCCTTGATTTAGGCAGAATCCCTTTGTTTATAAACTGTGCAATATAGACAGATTGTCTTATGACAGTGGATACGTTTGTTGAAAGTTAGGTCACTGTCCTCATAAGTTCACAAATTTTGAAAAACAGGGTCAACTCTTAGGGGTGTATTGTCATTGTGGTAGCTACCAGGGTAGATGACTTCCCAAAGGATACAATATTGCATTTTTGTCACTTAGTTTCAGGTCATGATTTTGGCACCAGTTATTAATTTGGGGCAAACCTTCCTGCAAGATGGCTTAGTCATTCTGGGATTCAGTGACTGCTCCTAGCTTGTAATAATCTGCAGACTTAGTCAGCCAGAGCCCTTTGGACTTGGCTTTTACTTCAGAGAAGTAGATGTCAAACAGGAGATGTCTCAGCATGGAACCCTGTGCTATGTACATGTATCTCTCTCTCTCTCTCTCTATATATATATATATATATATATATATATATCCATACATGCATCCATAGCCCCCTTTATCCATTTTTACACATGTGGTCGAGGTATCAGTCAACATTCACACTGCCAGATGGCTATCCCTGCCATATATAGGTGTATGTATATAATGCATATATATATATATATATATATATATATATATATATATATATATATATATATATATATATATATACCTACCTACAGAGTGAGAGAGCACCCACATGCCTGACCTTATTAATGTGTACTAATTCTAACCTTGCACCTTACTTTAGAAAAACATTTCCTGTGCCACTGTCACTACACAAGACAGGCTCAGACACTGAAAAACACATCAAGTCCACACAACACTGAAGTTACCACCTTACTTAACCCTTACTCTAACCACAGCCTGCCAACACTTGCAGAAATATGCTTACCTGTGCCTGCATTTTGAACTGTAACTATATAGATACAGATATAGTATAAAACTACAGTTAATAGCCAACTTATAGGTCTTCCTGTTAGATGTAATATTTAATACCACTGAAATTTCTTCTCTGTTGTGGCAGCACAAATTATTTTGGACTCTGGAGATCTTCACCTCTGCACCTTCACCGGATCTTTTCTGTACCCTTTCACATTTCTCCAACCTTTAGAAAATACTTTTTTAATTTTCAGCCTTATATCTAGTATCCTAAGATTTGTTTATGTATTTATTTATTCACAAATTAGTTATCCAGGATAGAGCACTGATTGCAGTGGAGTATTTTCAGGATCAGCCTAGATATATACTTATCACAAAACCGAAAAAAAAATAATAATGTATACAATTTGGAAAGAGATATAAAGGAATATATACAAGTACAATTCAACAAAGGACTATATGTATGGTAAATTTATAGTGTACAAGAATATGTTGAGGTGTAAAATTGCTTACAAATTCGTACATACAACATGACTATGGCTATTCAAGAGTACAGTTGAGTGAGACATACAGTGACTCATGGATATGTTTACTGTTGGAAATGGATTTCAGGTGATCAGGGTTTTGCCCAATTAGTCTCATTGACATAGTAGCTCCCCAGTATCCCCTAATCCACCACTAATGCTATCATAACCATTTGATATTCCAAAACTCATTAGCACAGGTCCTGGAACAGCAAGACTGAATAAATGAAAATGTGGACTTACATATAGTAAGTCCAAGACTGCCGTTTCTCGGATTATTCCCTTTTCGCAAGGTATGGTGATCTCATAGTCTGTATATATAAGTTCAGGAGGTGTTGGAGGCTTGTCCTTCACATTTGGGGGGCGGTAGGCTTTCCTTCATAAAGTATAACTTTAAAGGAGAACTGCAATGTTCAACCTTCACTGATCTCATATAGTTTCATAGGTATTTATTTATTTATTTGTAATTCTGGGGTTCACACTTGGTAGGCTCTTTATTAGATTAGAGACCTGATGCTATTCTCCCCTTGCTTTCTCAGCTAAGTCTCACTTTAAAAATGCATGCATGATATCTCCCAGCATCAGACTTTCCTGCAGCTGTTTATGTCTCTGTTTTCATTAGTGACAGCTTTCAAAGCAACAAGGCAGTAAATGGCTGCTCATAGCCATGGGCAGATAATGCAGGGTATAGAAATACCAGTAAATACAGAACACAATATCTCATCCATACAAACGCTGTGGCTGTGCAAATAATGAGGTGAGATTATTCCAGAAAAAAACACTACACATGTAGAAGCAGAATACATGGCTGCAGCACAAAGGGTTGAAATAAAAAGAATGGAAATGTAGAAAGTCTACTATACAGAATGATGGCCATAGTTTTATCAAAATAAAAGTCAACAATATATAGTTTCCTTTATATGTATACTCAACAATAAAGCATCCCTAAAATAACATCTTTAAGGTGCATCTGCATCTGCACACTATCTGCTATTTTAATATACTAACTCTGAGATTGCAATATGTTAGAGAACAGGCATGAATTTTAACTAAATGAAACAATGAAATAATTGGATTTGTTTTCTTAGCTCATGCAGTCCTGGGGATAGTATATAAAGGTTGCTGGGAGAAGCATAACTTAAAAATCATTGCTGTAAAGTATAGTTCTCTGTTTAATGTTTTTGTACATGAAATGCTAAGCTTCAGTAGTATAACTAACTGTGTTACCCAAGTTGTCTATTTCCATTCATAAAAAACAGAGCATTTTAAAACAATTGCAAAAAGCAGCAATTGATGTTATGTTGAATGTAAAATTCAAGACAGACATTGTTACTAACACGACTCTATTCAGTGATAACAGTCACTATCTTGCTATTTTTATTGCAGTGTGTACTAATAAATATTGGATGGTGAAACATTCTTTTTCTGAGTATAGCTGTGATATTCTGCTTTGTATGTAATACTCAGTGTCATAGGCTGGGAGGTGTGATCGGGGCATCGGCAACATGTGCCATCTTGTAAAAGGTGAATGATGAATAAAAGATACCCTCGTAGAATTAACTGTGCTATTCACAAAATAAGGTAATTGTAGATAAAGTGGTAGCACAAAAACATGACCAAGGCTCCAAGATAAAAACACAAGCTCCTTTATTGGCAGGACAATAACAATGGTAAGCCCTTTCACACTGCTCAGAGTGCTTCTTCTGACACATTTTGTTTCCAGGTTTCATTTTGTTTTGTACTTTATTGATGTTATGTAAGAAAGACACAACACAAAATGACTGCAGAAAGGAACATTTGGCATTTAACAGGTGATATTTAAGCAATAACCCACACCTGGGTGTGGGTAATGCTGGATTTACTCATGGTTGGTGTGGTTTGGTCACGTGGGCGAATTTTGAGATGGCAGAGAATTTGGAGTTTACATATGAATGCAGCAGCTTCATTGTAACATATAGCAGCTAGAGATGTCAGTGGCTTGCCTAGTTAGGTATGAAATAGTAACATGGGGCTGGAGAGGAGGAGGAGGCAACAGGAAGCTTGCAGAGAGGAGTGATAGGAGGATGTTTGGGAAAAGGTAAACACATGAGAAGAGGTTGTTAGAGGAGTATAGTAGAGTGGGGAGGTACAGAATAATGTGAAGTAGTAAAATAAGAGATGCAGCTATGAAATGGGCAAGAAGTGAGATGTTGTGGGGAAGGAGAGATGCAAAGAGTACTGACAAGTAATAGGGGGTATAGCTATAAGTGGCCAGACACTACAAGGTGAACAGGATGGAAATAGGCAAGGAGGGACAGCCCAGTGGATGGGGAAAGCAGAGGAAAAGGGGACAGAATTGTGTGAAGTGTTGTAGGAGAAGCTCAGGATGAATGTGGAAGAGTTTTCATGTACAACAAGGAGGGAGAGGAGGCAACCAGCAAACAGTGGGGTGGACTGGGAATTAAGGAGTGGAGGTGTTAATGTGATAGGAGAGGTAGAACGCAAGGCAGAAGCAAAGGAAACAAGAGCCAATATGGGAAAGAGAGTAAGATTTTCAAGAAAGGAGACAATCTCAACTGTGGTGCTTTTGTACAACAAAAAGGGAGAGCAGAAAAGAAGCATCTAGGCAGCCACAAGCATTTTTAGTGTAACAATAGTAACTGAGAAAGTCATGCGGGGATTCTAAGGGAAAGGCTGGTAGCATTTCTAAATGTTTATAATCTCCAGGAGAGCAACCAATCTGTGTTTATAGGTTCATAGGTTCATAGGTTGGTACTAGGCTATCGGCCCTAAGGCCTATGCAAGCCTAGCCATAACAATTCCCTGGAAATTTTTTCCCACAATATTTACTTCTCTGGAACCCTGTCTAGCAGGGCGACTGACATGATCCCCGGGGTGAATTTCCTAACTCCCATCCAATCATCAGGGTTCCTTTTGAAGAAGGCCAATGAGGTGCTCTGCTTGACATGTATGGGCAGTCTATTCCAGAGTATGGGGAGTCCCTGGGTCAGGAACCTATCCCTCCAGCATGTTTTGTTCATTTTGATGACAAGGTTTAGATCCCTGGAGCATGTGGCTCTGAGGGATTGGGATTTCTTTAAGTGGAGCATGTCCAACAGCTCAGGGTTTGATGTGGCCTTGTATGTTAAGCAGAGATCGCCTCTGAGTAGATGATATGCCACAGAGTATAGCTGGAGTTTTTTTAGACGGTCAGCATATGGCATCTGCTTTAGGCCTATGATTCTTTTAGTGAGGTATTTCTGTGGCCTTTCCAGCTGTTGCAGATGTCTTGTGAGGTACATACCAAATGGGGCATTATACTCTATAATGGGTCTAATGAGGGATGAGTACAGTGGGACAATGACCTCCTTTTTTCTGGATGAAAAGCCCTTAGTGATGAGGTGTGCCACGTAGAAGGATTTCCTGACTGTTGTGGCGATGTGGTTATCGAAAGTGAGACCACTCTCCACTTGTGTCCCTAAGTCTCTCATCACACTTTCGATGTTTAGTGTCCTGCCACCTATGTGGTAGTTCATAGGTACATGTTTTTTTCCAAAGGTGATGACTATACATTTCTTGGCATTAAGCTTGAGCCCATGGTGCTGGCACCAGGCATCTGCTTCTGTAAGGCCCTTTTGTAGAATATCCACATCATTTGGGGATTCAATAATGGCTCCCAATTTGCAGTCATCTGCAAACTTTGTTAGCCAGAGTCCCTTAATGTTGGCCTGTACTTCAGAGAAGTAGATGCCAAACAAGAGTGGTCCCAGGACTGAACCCTGAGGTACTCTACTTGTCACTTGTCTGGAGCTGGATTTGGAGTCGGCTACTTTTACAGTCTGGGTTCTGTCAGTAAGCCAGTTGGGAACCCATCGAGTGACACAGGGATTTATGCCCAGCTTAGTAAGTTTATCTATGATTCCAGAGTGGGGGATGGTGTCGAAGGCCTTGGCGAGGTCCAGATAGGCTGTGTGGACCTCCTTACCCTCGTCCACAGCTCTGGAGACTGATTCGAAGAAGTCAGTCAGATTCAGGAGACAAGATCTGCCCTTCACAAACCCAAACTAGGTAGGGTTCAGTGTCTGGAGGTTGCCAATGTCTTTGTTTATAAGTTCCATGATAATGCGTTCCATGCCCTTGCAGATCAGGCTTGTCAGACTGATGGGACGGTAGTTCCCGGGATCCAATTGGATCCTCCCTTGTGGAGCAGGATAACTGTAGCTGTGCGCCACTCAGTGGGCACGAAGCCTGAGGTGAGGCTATGATTAAACATGAAACTTAAGTGGGGTGCCAGTTCATTTTGTAGTTCATGTAGTACACAGCCTGGGATGTCATCTGGTCCCATGGATGCTGTATTCTTAGCTTTGGAGAGTGCAGATGTCCTTCATGGATGCATCTGCAGTCATAACAACTGGGTTGTCCTGTCGTCAGGCAGCCCTTCAGTCGGCCGGATTCCAAAGTCCGGGTCCGGCTTCGGCTGATGTCGCACTTCACCCGACGTCATCTCTGTTGGTCTTCGGGTATAAAGGCATCAGCCGACGCCATTTTCCCCAGTCTTTCTTGCCGCGTGGCCAAGCAGAAGCTGTTCGCAAGTGCCGGTCGGTCGGATCCAGAGATTACTTCTACCAATACTACTAAGACTTCTAAAGCTAAGTACCCGTTGGGGACTCTTTCTTGCCTCAGCCGATGTCAGAAAAAGTTAATAATTGTTTAACCTGTGGGAAACAAATACCTCATAAAGATTTCCACTCTTATTGTCTGCCTTGTTTAGGCCCAGCCCACGACGTAGCAGCCTGTTCGGCCTGTGCTTCTTTCAACCGACGAACGCTTAGGCGCCGGTCGGAGTTTGCTGAACAGTTTTTCGGTTCTGATTTTGCATACATTATGCCGTCGGATCCTCCGACTACCCAAACTGCCAAAAAACGCAAAGATAAAGACCGACACTCGCGGTCCGTGGTTTCGGCCGAAACCATGGTTAAGCAAACCGCGAGTGTCTCGGTTTCGGCCGAAACCGAGAAAACTGATCAAAGTACAGCTGAATCTATCTCTACAACTGAGGCCCCTGCTACCACTCTTGAATCGGCCTCAGAAATTTTATCCACTACGGTGGTTGCCACTGACTTATCAGACACCATTCCCTTGGATGTCTCTACCCCAGCACGTGGTGCTGCTAGGCCTCCTGCAGCCATGTCCATTAAGGCCTTTGCCAGGGCTAAAGCAGCCAAAACAACTAAAACAGTGCCTGTTAAACCCCCTACAACCAGGCCCTCCTCTAGTTCTCAAATGCTTACTCTGGCAGAAGATTTAATTTCATTAATTAGGGGATCTCAATCTCACCCAGACAGGGCCTCTCAGCCCCCAGAGAAGAGACCTAGGGCAGAGCCCCCTGAGCCAGTGTCCTCTGATGATTCTGCCGATGAACCAGACATAACTGACCAGCCAGAGGCTCCTTTCTCCAATTTTGAAGACTCAGATGCTGAAGAATCCATTCCAGCTGCTTCCCCACCAGAAGAATTCTCCTTTGGGGAAACCTTACATGCCATGCGAGAGCAGTTCCAATGGCAGCAACAGGATTTTTCAGACTCCAGAAAAAGACTTAGGACCTTTCTGCACCTTCCACAGCACAGGCCCTTAGCTATACCTCCTGTTCTCTCTGTGGTGGATGATGCCTTCAATGATGTCTGCTCTGCACCAGATTCTTTACCTCCAGCCCCTGCCAAACCAGACAGATTTTACAGGGTACCAGACACTCATCACCACCTTTACAAGGCCCCACTTGCAGACCCCGAAACTATATCCCAGGGTCCCAAGGCAGTAGCCGCGACCATAGCTAAAAACCCTATTCCTTCTGAAAGGGAAGCCAGGTCATTAGACAGATGGGGCAAAAAGGTCTACACCTCAGCTACTCTCTCAGCTAGAGCTTTAAACTGTCAGTTTCACATGATACAATACCAAGAGTTTATGCTTGATCAGTTAACAAAAAAGCTATCCACTGATGAATCTCTTGATAAGAAATATGTATTAGAAATGGTAAATAACATACAACAGCTTAGTAACCATTCCTTAAAATGTGGCTATGATGCACTGGAGGCTTCATTTAGATCAGCCATGACTGGCACAGTGATACGAAGGCATGCATGGCTAAAGGAGCAAGCTTTACCGGATCATGTTAAAGCTAAGTTACTAGATGCTCTTTGGATAAGACAAGTTTGTTTGGTACACCTGCCCATCAGGTTATGAAGAAAATGGAAGAAAAGGCAAAATCTGTTCAAACGGTTAAAGATTTCTTGCAGGTTCAACCCCCAAGGTTTAGCAGGAACTGGCCTGCCAAAAATTGGTCCTTTCCTGACTCCACAAGATCCCAAAGGGGCAGGAATAGACGTTCCAGAGGCAGAAACCAATCCAGAGGAGGTGCCTACAGAGGACGACAGTGGCAAGGTAACAACAGAGGCACAGACGCAACCACTGCCACTACAACAACACAACCACAGTGACTTAACTCTAAATCCGCCTACCAGGGAACAAATAGCAGCTCCATTAGGCGGCAAATTAACCTTATTTTCAAAGAACTGGCACTATATCACAAAAGACAAGTGGATTTTACAAACCATAGATCAAGGTTACCGGTTCCACTTCCACACCTTACCAGTCAAAAGAGGAATGCCAAATCTACCTCCAAATCAAGAAATAGAGGCTCTACAACAGATAATGCAGTTAGCAAACATGAGAGCTGTGGAAAGAGTGCCAACAACAGAGCAAGGAAAGGGGTTCTACTCCAGACTATTCCTAGTTCCAAGAAAGGAAAAAAGTTGGAGACCTATTCTCGACCTGTCCGCCTTAAATACATACATCATTGTCCCAAAATTCAAAATGCTGACCCTACAGCAACTTCTTCCCATGCTGGGCAAGGAGTGTTGGCTGGTAACTCTAGATCTCAAGGAGGCATACCTGCACGTCCCCATTCGACCAATCTGCAGAAGATACCTCAGATTTCTTGCAGGATCAGAGCACTATCAATTCTCAGCATTGCCCTTTGGCTTATCTACTGCACCCAGAGTATTCACAAAATGCCTGGCATCAGTAATCGCCCATTGCAGACTACAGGAATTCAAATTTACCCATACCTGGACGACTGCCTGCTACAAGGGGACAACAAAAGCAAGCTGACAACAGATTTACAAAGGGTCATTTACTTGCTACAAGCACTGGGATACACAGTCAATTTACAAAAGTCAAGGCTGATACCATCCCAAACAAGGACATTCTTGGGCTGAATTGGACACAGTAAAACAAATGGCATTCCTAACTACAGAAAAACAAAAGAACTCCCTCTTTACTTCTTGGCACTAACAAAACAGAACAAGTTAACAGCAAGAAAAGTACTGCAGGCCTTGGGCTTCATGGCATCATGCATAATCTTGGTCCCACTTGCCAGACTACATATGAGAAAACTACAGTGGTACCTAAAGAATTTATGGTCCCAACACAGACACAGCCTAGAAACAGAAATTCCACTAATTCCATGCTTAAAACAGGAGTTCCTATGGTGGGCTCAGGCATGCCAGTCAAACCCAGGGCTACCCTTTCGCAGATGTCAAGCAAGCCAGACCATCACAACAGACGCTTCAGACCTAGGATGGGGGCCCACATGCTGGACAAATGCGTGCAAGGATTGTGGATGCAGGATCAACTTCACCTGCACATCAACCTAAAAGAAATGCTGGCAGTAAAACTGGCAATCCAAAAGTTCAGACCATTTCTCAAAGAGGGCCAGTTGATGATAAGGACAGACAACACCACAGTCATGTGGTACATCAACAAACAAGGAGACACTCATTCATACCCCCTATGCAGAATGACTTTGGAGCTGTGGAACCTAGCACTCAGCTACAACATCCAGTTACAGGCAATATTTGTACCGGGAAAAGAAAATACTCTAGCAGACATATTAAGCAGAACCACATCGGATGCCCACGAATGGATGCTACACCCGGACATCTTCAAGACCATCTCAAAGAAATGGGGAATGCCTCAGATAGATCTATTCGCCTCACCTCTCAATCACCAGCTCAAAAAATTCTGCACAAGGACATTCCACCCACTAGCATGGAAAGTGGATTCGCTCTCCTTCAGCTGGAAAGGCCTAACAGCATATGCATTCCCGCCTCTTCCCTTGATACACAAGGTATTACTAAAAATCAAGGAGGAACGTCCAAGGATAATCCTGATAGCTCCAAACTGGCCAAGACAACACTGGTACCCACTGCTGAGGAGCATGTCTCGGAACAATATGTGGCCAATACCCCTGATGCCTTTGATGTTAACTCAGAACAACTACAGCATCATGCATCCAAACCTAAAAACGTTGCAACTGACTGCATGGAACATCACATAGCAGCAGCTAATCCAGAACTTTCCCAAAGAGTTAAAGACATTATTCTTGAAGCACGCAGACCTTCAACAAGAAGGAACTATGCTGGAAAATGGAAAAGGTTTGTCATTTGGAGTACTGAAAGAGGAAAAGATGTGTCAAACATAGATATGCCTAACATTCTGGAGTATCTGGCCGAACTTCTACATTCAGGCCTGTCCTACTCCTCCATCAAGATTCATGCATCAGCTATTTCAGCAGAATACAGCTTTGATCCACCTGTTTTTTCGCACCCTTTGCTCAGGCAGTTCCTCAGAGGAATCAAGAATGTAAAACCTCCAAGGAAACCACCATTACCAGCTTGGGACTTAAACTTTGTGCTAGAAAAGTTGACACTATCACCCTTTGAACCAGCAGCAACAGCAGACCTACAACACCTGTCATGGCAAACTGCTTTCCTACTGGCAATTACTTCAGCAAGGAGGGTTTCGGAACTACAGGCCTTAATGGCAGTGCAACCCTTCCTAATCTTCCACCAAGATAGAGTGTCCATGAGGACTAATCCTACATTTATGCCTAAGGTGGTATCCAGAGTGTCTTTAAACCAGGCAATCCACCTACCTACCTTCTTTCCCAACCCACAAAACAGAGGGGAAAGAATACTGCATACCTTGGATGTACATAGACAGCTACGCTACTACTTGGACAGAACAAAAAGTAGCAGAAAGTCTGACCAACTTTTTGTAGCCTATGCAACAGGAAGGGAAGGAAAAGCTATCTCCAAACAGACAATCTACAAATGGATAGGAAATTGCATACGATTCTGTTACTCCTTCCATGGAAAACCAATTCCACAGAACATAAGACCTCATTCTACAAGGGCAACAGCCACTACCACAGCCTTCTTACGAGGAGTGGCAACCAAAGACATTATTGAGGCGGCTACTTGGACCTCCATGCATACATTTGCCAAGCATTATAATTTGCCTCTATATTCCAAATCCCGAGCAGGGTTTGCCACTGCTGTACTGCAAGGGATCCTAAACACACCATAATCTAGTTTTATCCTCCTCCCTAGTTGGCTATGGTAATCTACCCAGTTGTTATGACTGCAGATGCATCCATGAAGGACATAGTACAGTTTTGTACCTACCATAAATGTAGATGTCCGAACTGGATAGCATCTGCAGTCAGGATTACCCTCCCTCCTTCCCCTCTGTGGTACTCCTAGGGTGTTTACCCTCCTAATAGCTAGCTGGTGGGGAGTCTTTTATGGTGTATTTGTTTGTATATATGTACATACATGCTTATTTTTGTGTTTACCTCTATCTTTTTGGAAACATTGGCATCTATCCAAATTTTAGCCTTCAAGAGGGCTACTGGCATCTGGGGCAAGAAACACTGAGGAAAATGGCGTCGGCTGGTGCCTTTATAACCCAAGACCAACAGAGATGACGTCGGGTGAAGTGCGACATCAGCCGAAGCCGGACCCGGACTTTGGAATCCGGCCGACTGAAGGGCTGCCTGACGACAGGACAACCCAGTTGTTATGACTGCAGATGCTATCCAGTTCGGACATCTACATTTATGGTAGGTACAAAACTGTACTTTTCTACCTGTGTGGCTGTGATTATCGTAATTTGGCAATTTTTGGTATTGAGATGGGCCCTTTAGGGGGTGAGAGGGGAGTGAAGTTGGCACTAAATCGATCTGCCAGGATATTGGCAATACCCTTGGGATCAGTATATTTAATGCCATTATGTTGTAGTTCAGAGCAGATCTGAGCATTGCCATTTAGATTCTTGACATAACTATAGAATGCCTTGTGGTTGTCTTTGGAATCTTTGGCAATTTTATTTTCGTAACTAGCTTTTGAGGATTTTATGAGGGATCTCAGCTTCTTACTGAGGCTGGTGAGGGAGTTTTTTGCATCCTGGGATTTTCCTCTTTTCTGCAACAGTTTCTTCCTTCTGTTGTATAGTTTGTTTATAGCAGGGGACCACCAGATTGGCTTCCTTTTTTTGGAGAAGAGCATCTTGGTTCTATTTGGGATGGCATGATTCAAGCACAAGTGGATGTGCTCGTACAGTGCCTTAGTGTAGGATTCTGCAGTCGAACTTCCAGATCCTGTCTGCGTGGGTGTTGTGAAGTTTGTCACTTCTGACTTCAGTAGCATGAAGTTGGCTTTGGAGAAGTTTTTAAGGAGGTTTCCTTACTGGGGGGTGGGGGTGGGATGTGGATGTCAAGGGTGATTTACTTATGGTCAGACCTAACCAATGAGGGGGTGACCACTGGTGTGGAACATCTATCTCCCATGTTGGTAATGACCAGGTCTAGGATATTGGAGCACCTGGTGGGACAATGGATTAGTTGATCCAGGGCGTTGGAATTTATGAATTCCAAGAACTGTTGGGAAAAGGAGTTGGTACCCGAGTAGTTTTCCCAATTAATGGCAGGGTAGTTGAAATCACCTAGTATTAGGGTGTTTGGTTGTATCTTAATATTTTCCAGTATGTTTAGGAAAGTGTAGTGAGAATCTTGGAGTATGGTGGGGGATCTGTAGCAAGCTACAATTTGGATTGCAGTCTTACCTAGTGTTAGTTGCACCTGGAGAATTTCAGATGCATTGTGTTGGGCAACTAGCTTGGAGGTGTGAATATCCTTGGTGAATATGGACACTCCTCCACCTTTAGTGTTTTGGTCTTGGTTTTCTGGCCGAAAAGTGTGGTAAGAATTGTAGCCTGATATTGCAGGAGTGCTCTCTGCAGCCTTGAACCAGGTCTAAGTCACTGCACAGATATCGATGTTCTCCATTTTTAGGAGTGCCTCGAGAAAGTGCATTTTGAGGTTTAGACTTCTAGCATTGAGTAGCATTACCTTCAGATTTTGCATGCTTGTATCTGTTACGGTGGTGGTTTTATCCTTTGAACCTTGCCTAAAAAAGGCACTATAGGGGTGGCAAGAGCTTTAGCCAGTAACCTGAATCCCAGGGGTGACAGGTGCAGACCATCTCTGGCAAAGCATCGTGGTTTGTCGATCATGTCTTCCCAGGCAGACAAATACTGGATCCCCTTTGAATGACACCAGAAGCTTAGCCAATTGTTGAAGTCAATCATTTTGTCCTTATACTGTGGTATCATTCTGGGCGAAGGCAGGATGCTACTCAGGGCTAGGGTCATACCTGCCTGGGTCACATGATCCAAGAGCTCTTCCATGTCTCTTTTCATGTAGTCCAGGGAGGTACGTCTCAAGTCATTTACTCCAGCATAAGGCCAGAAGGAGCTGTCAGTCAATCCTGATCCAGTTTTATGAGACTGGATTACATGTGATCTTGACAAGGGAGTACCAATAGATGTAGTCTACCAGGACTTCAGCAAGGCATTCACTTAATTCCACACAGGAAGCTGATAGGAAAACTGGAGAAGTTGGTGGCAGGACCAAGACTGAGGAACTGGATAGCTGCATGGTTGAATGGTAGGATACAGAGGGTTGTGGTGAGAGGGACAACATCAGAGTTTAGGAAAGTGACTAGTGGATTACTTCAGGGTGGTTGTGGGTATGACACACTTCAGTGAGTTTGTCTCAGATATATCTGAGGGATTAGTCATGGAGATCAACCTCTTAGCTGATGGTACTTTTTTAGGTGACTTGCTAAAAGTCCAGCTATAAAAAACTGTAAGTCCTAGATGTTTGCTGGACTGGGGGAAAATCTAGTTTAGGATTCAAAAGGCAGAACTACTGGGCAAAATGTGGAAGTTGTTCAGGTGAAATAAATGCAAAGTACTGCATTTAGGCATAACAGCCCTGGTGCGTGAAATATCATTTGGAAGGAATAGACCTGATGATAAGAGAACAGGAAAAGGAGCTTGGGGGTGTTGATCATACCTGGATTACACCACTGTGAGCAGAGTGGGAAGGCAGTGGCAGCAGTAATTCTGGGGTTTATATTCGTGGACATATATTACAGAAGCAAAGAGTTAATGTTATCACTCCACGGTACCTTGGTTAAACCTTAAGTACTGCTTACAGTTCTAGGGGCAATATTAGGAAAAGGACATCAGGCGAGAATGAATCCAGAAAACAGCTATTAGAGAGATCTGTGGGATGGAGTGTAGCAAATGCTAAAGGGAGTAACTCAAGAGCAGGTTGTGGCTCAGGAAGGAGAGTGAACCTTAGTTTCTATCCAGAAGTTCTAAAGTTTTCATATTAAAGTCCTTCATATCTTCAGAATAAGTCACCTTGAGACAGTATTCATTTAAAGTAGGTTAATTTGGATTAGTGCTTTTGTCTTATAGACTTTGTCAGATCAGGAAAACATATAAAGTTTCATAGGTTCATAGGTAGGTACTAGGCTATCTGCCCGAGGGCATTTATAAGCCTAGCCAGAGTGTGTCAGCTTTCGCCGTCCCATTGATTAATTAACTGAGTCTCTGTCAAAAAGAGACAATGAAGTGATCCCAGGGGTGTATTTTCTGTTACCCATCCACTCGTCAAGGTTTCTCTTGAAGAGTTACAACAAGCTGGTTACACCGGCTGTTAAAAACGGAGCCTTTTGAGACAGTTCGGAAAGGCTTACTGTTTATTAAATCCACTTATTTGACAACAAAATAGAAAATAAAAGAACGACCAAATACTGTGAAACGCTAAACAGCGTTTTTCGTTCCACACAATAGTAGAACTTCCTCAGACAACGGTCTTCCATTCACTGCAGTATTTAAAATTAATGCACATGCTTACAATCGTCGTTAATAGCATACAATTTGTTTTTTAAAGTGCCAGTACTTCCAGATGTAACCATGCAATCGCAACATTTACACACATTTATATGAGCCATTAATATAAATCATAAATATATTGTGTTAACTAAATCCAATGTATTACCTTCAATAAATTCATAAATAGGTATGTAAATACATAATTTTATAAATAAATAAATAAATAAATACATGATTAAGTTTATTCCCTAAAGACAGTTGTTGTGTTGGTATCTTTATATAGGACCTTTAATGTACTTTACATATTTTTACTAATACTAAAAAAAGTTGTTCATTACAAATTGTATGGAACCAACCTATCATTTATGGCAACTCTATTTAAACATTTTTTATTATTATTATTGTTATTGTAGTGTGTGCTTCAAGTACCTGCCATCCAAGAAATGCTCGTAACTGACAATAGTAGCAATAACAGCAACACAAATTAAAATTAAGAATAACATTAAAAATTGAAACCAATCCCTCAACAAACCCTATAATAAAAAAACATTTTATATTAAAATACCCCTATTCAACAGGAATCTCCCTAAAAACTATCTCAAAAGGTTTTTAAGCTTTAAAATACATGCTATGGAACATGAGTCATTAATCCCTGGCTCTCTACATGCAGCTAAACGTAGCTGCCAGGCTAATTCTCTTTTCTCTAGTTCTAGTTTCAGAAAGTTTTCATTGACAAAATTGGTGTCCAAATTCTGTTTATTAACAACTTTTTTTAGTATTAGTAAAAATATGTAAAGTACATTAAAGGTCCTATATAAAGATACCAACACACTAACTGTCTTTAGGGAATAAACTTAATCATGTATTTATTTATTTATTTATTTATTTATAAAATTATGTATTTACATACCTATTTATGAATTTATTGAAGGTAATACATTGGATTTAGTTAACACAATATATTTATGATTTATATTAATGGCTCATATAAATGTGTGTAAATGTTGCGATTGCATGGTTACATCTGGAAGTACTGGCACTTTAAAAAACAAATTGTATGCTATTAACGACGATTGTAAGCATGTGCATTAATTTTAAATACTGCAGTGAATGGAAGACCATTGTCTGAGGAAGTTCTACTATTGTGTGGAACGAAAAACGCTGTTTAGCGTTTCACAGTATTTGGTCGTTCTTTTATTTTCTATTTTGTTGTCAAATAAGTGGATTTAATAAACAGTAAGCCTTTCCGAACTGTCTCAAAAGGCTCCGTTTTTAACAGCCGGTGTAACCAGCTTGTTGTATTTCTTGGTTCGTTTTAAGTTTCTCTTGAAGAGTGTTAGTGAGGGGCTCTGCCTAATGTAGTTAGGAATTTTGTTCCAAAGCATGGGGAGTCTCTGTGACAGGAATCTGTCCCTCCAGCATGTTCTATTTATTGCTGTGGTGAGGTTTAGCTCACTAGAGCGAGTGGCTCACAGTGACTTGGATTTCTTTAGGTGGAGCATGTCCATCAATTCTGAGTTGGACATGGCTTTGTAAGTCAGGCAGAGATCACCTCTGAGTAAGTGATATGCGACTGAGTACAGCTGAAGATTTTCCAGTTGGGCTGTATAGGACGTATGTTTAAGGTCAGTAATCCTCTTGGTGAGGTACTTTTGTAGTCTTTCCAGCTGTTGGAAGTGTCTTGCGAGGTACATCCCAAATGGGGCATTGTACTCTATGATGGGTCTGATGAGTGACGAGTAGAGGGGCACTATAACCTCTTTATTTCTAGGTGCGAACCCTTTAATAATTAGATGGGCTACATAGAAGGATTTCCTAACTACTTTGGCAATATGATTGTCAAAGGAGAGATTACTATCTACCTGGGTCTTATTGCCTCTTCTGTATTAAGGGGGCTGCCACCTATGTGGTAATTCATGGGTGTTTTGTTTTTCCCAAACAGGATGACTATGTATTTTTTGGCATTTAGCTTGAGACCATGACTTTGACACCAGGTGTCTGTCTCAGTAAGGCCCTTTTGGAGAATGTCTGTGTCAGCCAGAGAGTCAGTTATGGCTCCCAGTTTGCAGTCATCGGTGAACTTGGTTAGCCGTAGTCCTCCTGTGTTTGCCTGTACTTCTGAGAAGTATATGCCGAACAGTAGGGGTCCCAGGATTGAGCCTTGTGTGACACCACTTGTGACTGGTTTAGAGTCGGACCTGGAGCCTGCTATTCTTACCATGTGAGTTCTGTCTGTAAGCCAGTTGGCAACCCATCTCGCGACGTACGGGTTTATGTTCAGGTTGGTGAGTTTTTCTATAATTCTCGAGTGGGGAATGGTGTCAAAAGCTTTGGCGAGGTCAAGGTAGGCTGTGTGAACTACCTTCCCCTCATCTATGGCCTCGGTGACTGTCTCAAAGAAGTCAACCAGGTTTAGTAAGCATGATCTGCCCTTAACAAAGCCGAACTGGGTCAGGTCAAGTGGTTGGAGGTTCCCAATGTCTTTGTTAATGAGTTCCATGATGATGCGCTCCATAGCCTTGCAGACCAGGCTAGTCAGGCTTATGGGGCGATAGTTACCAGGGTCAGTTGTGGCCACTCCTTTGTGGAGCAGAATAACTGCTGCTGTGCGCCATTCTATGGGCACGTAGCCTGCGGAGAGGCTGAGGTTGAACAGTGTGTTTAGGTGGGGGGGTTAGTTCATTCTGTAGTTTGTGCAAGACGCAGCCTGGGACACCATCTGACCCCATTGACGCTGTGCTTTTGGATTTTGAAAGGGCTGTTTTCACCTGTGCGTCTGTGATTTCCGGGACACTACACTTTTCTGGTATTGTTGTGGGCCCTTTTGGGGCCGTTAACATGTTAACTTTCATAATTCTGTGTAGTACCAATTTACGACCACATTAACCTTCATAATACTCTGTAGTATCACATTAACCTTCATAATACTCTGTAGTACCACATTAACTTGTCATCATACTCTGTAGTAGTACCACGTTAATATTTCATAATACTCTGTAGTACCACATTAACCTTCATAATACTCTTTAGTAGCATGTTAACCTTCATAATTCTGTGTAGTACCATTTACAGCTACATTAACCTTCATAATATTCACATTAGCCTTCATAATACTTTGTAGTACCACATTAACCGTCATCATACTCTGTAGTACCATGTTAATCTTTATAATACTCTGTAGTACCACATTAACCTTCATAATACTCTTTAGTAGCACGTTAACCTTCATAATTCTGTGTAGTACCATTTACAACCACATTAACCTTCATAATACTCTGTAGTATCACATTAACCTTCATCATACTGTGTAGTACCACGTTAACCTTCATAATACTCTGTAGTACCAATTGCTTGAAGCCAACAAGGTGTACATGTCTGCAATGTATTCCCACAATGCCAATGAACTGGATAAGTTGAACACTGATTAACCATTATCTGAAAATGCAACATATCTATGAGGTATTCCTAGAGTGATGCAAAAATGGCTAAATGTAACTCTGTTTAATTGTGGAACATTATATGAAAGGATAGCATGAGGTACTATAAAAATAATTGTCATTGTGTCAGGCTCTGGAAGAACAGTTTTGACAAACATTAAGACAGCAGGCTTTGCTACAGGAATCATGGAACAGTTATCTATCTAAACCATAAAGTATTAATTTTCATTCCCTGGACCATAAAGAACATGTATGCTAAGTTAAAAGCAGATTGATTTGGGCAGCTCAGGCTTCTGAATTGTAACACATGTTCACTTAAGATATTTTCTAATAAATCATCCATCCCTGGGCATCATATTTTCTCTCTAAGCAATGCCTTTGTTTTTAATAACTCCAAATGCAGTTCTGGAGATAGCTAGCTGGATTTCCATTGCAGATGTGCTAGAACTGTCAGTCTGCATCCCTTTAACAAATACATTTTCATTAGAGGACTCATAATGCCTCTTTACTGTTTCCATACCTTTTAATAACTTCTTCATTTGTATTATCAGATTGTTCCTTTATCAATTTACTGTTTGATAAACAACATTGCTTAATTGGTAAACTAATAACACGAAATATCCAACAGAAAGGCAAAACACGAAAGCGAATAACCTGTTTATTACTGAATAAAGCGCTTTTTGTTGTCATAGATATGGCAACTTCATCAGAATCTGATGAAGTTGCCGTATCTACGACAATGAAAAGAGCTTTATTTCTGTTGGATATTTCGTGTTATTAGTTTACCAGTTTGTTATGCTCCTTGTTTGTCAAACATTGCTTAATTGTTTGTAGTATATGGCCTTTATCTGTTTTTCTCCCTGTCATTTCCAGTGTGGGTGGTTTAGGAATTGTACTTCATTTAACATGTTAATGTAGTCTTCTGATATTTTCATATTCCTTTCACACTTTATGTTTTCTTCAATATATAATAAGATATGTGTGTGTGTGTGTGTGTGTGTGTGTGTGTGTGTATCTGTGTTGGGAAGTGCCTGTGGAATTATATAGCAATAACCCATGCCTGGGTGTGGGTAATGCTGGATTTACCCACAGTTGGCGTGGTTTGGTACCAAACAAAGCCAACCGTGGGTAAATCCAGCATTACCCGCACCCAGAAGTGGGTTATTGCTATTATACAATGACATTATTTAAGAAAAATAATAATTACTTTTCTTAAATAATGGCATTGTATAATGCCTCCTTGCTGCCCTTCCGCTGCTGTCTGTTATCCGCGGCAGTTCTGATGTACTGCGCATGCGTAAGCCTACGCAGTACATCAGAGCTGTGGGCAAAAGCAACGGAGATCTTCTCCGTTGCTTTTTACTGTTTTGCTATGTTAAATGGGTTTAACATAGCGAGACAGCTTTAAAAAAGCAACGGAGAATCTCTGTTGCTTATTTTAAAGCTGTCTTGCTATGTTAAACCCGTTTAACATAGCGTGACAGTTTTGAAAAGCAACGGAGAAAGCAAGATCTCCGTTGCTTTTTACAAACTGTTTCGCTATGTTAAATGGGTTTAACATAGCAAGACAGCTTTAAAATAAGCAACGGAGATCTCCGTTGCTTATTTTAAAGCTGTCTCGCTATGGTCACCCCATTTAACTTAGCGAGACAGGTTTAAAAAGCAACGGAGAAAGCAAGATCTCCGTTGCTTTTACACTGTTGCTATGTTAAAGGAGTTTAACATAGCGAGACATCTTTAAAAAAAGCAAGGGACATCTCCGTTGCTTTTTTTAAACCTGTGTCGCTATGTTAAACTCCTTTAACATAGCGAGACAGTGTTTTAAAAAAGACTTATACTAATGGAAAAAGTCCGGGTGACCGGACCTTTTTCCATTAGTATAAGTCGATTTACAACGTGCACTCTGGCCAATCAGCGTGCACGTTTTAGAATATTAATGGGGGGTCATGGTATAATGATATATAACTGGTACAAGAAACTCTAGTTTGGTCAGATGTGACAGTACAGTGTTTGATTCAGAAACATGGTAATTAGCTGCCAAGAAGAGTTCTTGATGCAGCTTTAGCTAATCTCAGAATCGGAGATCATTGCAGGCCAGCACTGACCAATCAGCACTGACGGTGACAATCTGAATCCTTGGGTATGAGTTGCAATTTTCAGCCTCTGCAGGTATTTACAATCAGTATGTTATCATTTCTTTGCTTTTGATTTAATATATAACCCAGTTGTACTGAACTCACAGCTACATCTGTTTGTCTCTGATGGTCAAAGTAGCTCATAATGTTTTATAACCTTAGATTTTCTTTTTAATTGTTATAAAACTACTGTTTGTCCTACACTTCACAGAATTAGAGCAACTTTCTTCCTCAGTTCTCAAAGATGAAACATTATTGTGCTATGATTATGTAGGAAGTAATGCTCTTTTAATAAACTTTTCCTAAGAGATGTCTTAATATATTCATATTCATTACTAGCTTTATATTTTATTATGTTTCTCTATTATCTAGACTGGGAGACCTTAATGAAGCCTTTTGAAAATACAGAGCTATAGGGTTATAATGCTGATTTATCAAATCCAGACTTTTTTGTTTAATGTTAGTTCATTTTCCCTACATGACTCTAGAATTAGTTTTAACGTATTGTGCTCATTTTCACCTTAGTCATACATTGTTACAGTGTTGTATTCTTTTTTATGTTAGATGTCAGAGAAAGGGTTACAAGCCTTGAATCCAATACAGCTGCACACCAGTTACGTGATAGACAAGGATTGCGGGCCTCAAATCACAAACTGTTGGCATTAATTGTCAGTGTTTGGTTGGCCTTAAGAGCATATGGGAGATGCACAATACTTCTCTGGGATATGAACACAACTTGCCACACCCACGTAACCTTAATACTGTGTAGCTACACAACAGATTTATAAATACTGGCTCCCCAGGATTTCTCCAATCTTGGTCTCGTCCCAATGTTTTGTACTGCAATTTGGCCACCAGCAATTAAAAATTAACCAAAGTATTTTCATATGCATGTACATGTGCATACACACACACACACACACACACACACACACACACACACACACACACACACACACACACACACACACACACACACACAATATGTTTATATGTTTTCCAGGAGGAACTAGTGATACCTCTCCTGTGACAAAGTCCTTTTACTGCATTATCATAATACGTGCTGCCCCCAGCCAGATCAATCAGGTACCAAAGTCTCAGTTACAAAACACTCTTCTAGTGAGACAGCAAATATATTGAATTACTTGTATATATTAAAGCTGAACAATCTCTTTTCAGAAAGGGCAGATGCCAACAGCTATACCTGTACTTTGATGTTGAACTTATAAGCTAGTGAGTAAGACACTGTCCACAAGCTTTTAAAATGACTAACAGAAACACTATGCTTAATAGAAAATAAGGTAACCATAAAAGCACAGAAAACAAGCAGCAAATATTCAAGTCAGTAATTCACTGCACATGGAAGAAGTAAACAAAATATTTTAAAAAGATGGGTGTCATCAGAATAACTCTGCATCAATCTCAGTAGCAATACTATAAGAACTAGTCTTGTTACCTCTTTCTACAGAATAGTGTACCCTAATTCCACTAAATCACTAAATTATTCAGTGACATCAGATGACACTCAGGTAGATTATCAGTTTTAGTTTACTGCCTCTGTGAAAATAGGCTATGTTTCTGTAAAATGCATTACTGCTTCAGGTTTCATCTAGTTCATAACTCAGAATAACAAAGACAATATAGGAATCCTGATTCATGTCTCCCTGCAACTTAGAGGATTCCCAAATCCAAACAGCAGTCTAAAATACAAGGGAAGGAACAGCAGTCCTGGTTCAGTATTCATAGGAGGTTGGTGTTGCTTTCTAAACAAAACTTTTTTTCTCTTTTAAACCAAGATGCATAGAGCACTCAGAGTTCCATTCCAACATGAAGCGATGTAGCTTGTGATAGGAAACAATATGTATTACCATATTAATCAGTTTAATTGTACTATTCATAGCACAGTTATTACTAAAAAGAGCAATTATAAATTTCACACATCCAATGAAATATACAACTCCTGACACTTGTATATCTAAGAAAATATACAGCTGCTGGAATTAAGTAATATTTGTCACATTTGCTGTATAACTGCTGGAATAATTTATACTACTTAAATCCACAGGCAAAGCTACAGCAGTGTGAAGACAACCATGTAAGGGGGCCACAGCATAAAATACTAAAAGAGTTTTTTTTGTCCTTGAAGTAGGAAAGTAGGAGATACTCTTTTTTGTTCTCAAACCTAAAGTTGAGTGGGAGATGCCAGGTCTAGGAATGGCACAGGAACACCAGAATAGCTAGCAACACCTCTGTTAAACTCAAGCAAACATTCAGCCAATCACATTGCCATATATAGGTTAGCGAACATGGGATGTTGAATGACAGTTGGCCGAATCCCGTATTGCTGGGTTTCATGTTTGAGACTGTCCAGTGCAGTGAATGCTACTGTGCATTCACTGATACTTGGTCGATGTTCTGAATTGAGACCACGATACAGTGCAGTTTGGGAAATGTATCCTTTTCCTCATTGTATTGCGATCTCAGAGTTGGAATGTATAATTTGCAGGGGGTGAATTTGAATACTCAGCATGACATTCGATATAGTGACCTACTTACTCTGCAGTCATCAGCATTGAGAGTCACTTGTATGAATGGACTATTTTGTGTAATATGCAATTTTGATAGTAAAACATATGTATGTGTGTGTGTGTGTGTGTGTGTGTGTGTGTGTGTGTGTGTGTGTGTGTGTGTATATATATATATATATATATATATAATTATTATTTCTAGCTTTCTGTCAGTGACCCCAGCTGATTATGTCTTGATTTCAGATCTAGTTTACTACATTGATTTCCGTTATCATATCATCTGTCATTGGTGTTATATGTCTTTTGTTCTGTATAGCTTTATTAGATAGCCCCATATCATGTCATATCCTATCATATCATATCCACACACATGTGGACATCATTTGATTATTTGGGGTTTTGTGAAGTGACAGGTGATATCCTCATATGTGTCTAACACATTTTGTATTCTGTCCATTTTTATTAGTTTTAATTTTATTTGTATAGTTTGCCTTAAATAGCATCATATTCATCTATGCTGCTTTGATTCTTGTATTACTGTTTGGCCCTTGTATAACTTTATGTAATAGTATTTAAGTTCATTTTCCTTCAAATAAATCTTTGTTAGTGTCTAGCAGGTAGTTCAGAAGATTTATAGTTTTGAGTTCCAGTGAATGTGGTATTTTTATGATATGAAGTTGTTTAGTTGTCTGAAATCATATAAGTGATCATGCATTCTCTTCTAAAACATAAAACTTTGCTGTTGCAGTTTTTCATAATTTAAAGTCATTTTCTCTTTTGGATCCCTGTTTTACTTGCAGAGTATCATTCAATTATATTCAAATAACTTTATTTGAATACCTTTTAAACTTGTTTTTAACCTTAACTGCTTGCAGTATCTTATTTTATTGCAGTTATTGATGCCCCTGTGTCAATAAACATTTAAGATTTGTGTTCAGCACATCTACTGCTATTATTTATATTTGCCAGTTTCACTGTATACGTATGGGTGCTCCTTATGTTGTTCTTCATTCTTCTTTTCATGAGACTTGTGATTTTATCAGTTGAATATGCTACTTACCTTCAAATTTATTTTGTGTCTTCATGTTACCTATATCTTAGATGTACCTTTCTCTGATTTGGTGGAAGATTTCAATTTATGCACACCTTTGCAAAATGGTTTAGTTTCTTAAAAGGTTTGCAAATCTTCCCTTTGGTTGAGCATGTATTTACATGGGAATGATTGCATTAATTGAACGTTGATATACTCTTCAGTCATGTGTGGCATTTGCTTTTTTATATTTACCTCATGCACAATTATTTACCTTTTGTTGTTTCTATTTTGTTGACTAAACTGGATTTTCATTATCAGTGTTTTTTGCTTAGGATTTCAGTTATTTCCAAGGATATTGTATAATTTAATTTTGTAAAGTTAGGATTGATTCTGACAACACTTTGCAACATTTTTTATATTATTTGTATTTTAATATTCATGTCTGTGTCTGAAAAGTAAATTTCTTTGTAGCACAATCAAGTTAGTCTGTTGTCTATTTTTGTTTTCATGTTGCTTGATTTTTTATTTAAAAAAATGCAAAACTTTATGGGCTCATTTTTATAGTTTTTCTTTTGCATGTGTGCAGTTGTTTCTTAAGGCATATTACTACATATTTTACATACCTTAGCTTCAGCCATGGACAACAGTAATACCTTTAATTTATTGTCTGTTTTATCTAATGTGGTTGCTTCATTTCGAACCTCACCAACCAGTCTTCTTACAATAGATTCAAATAATGATTAATTTTCATCTCTGCCTAAATATGGATAAGCGTGGACATTGTAGTGAAAACATTTTATGCTTCTATTTTTTATCTCTTTATAATCAGTAAATAATTCAGCATTTTGTTGAATTCAATTTTTTTTGGGAATTCACTGCTATTTCTTGCTTGTTCTATGTCTCTCCGCTGCTCAAACATTCCATCTTCTGGTTCTCCTTTACAAATGTGTGAACTTATAGCCTTAACAAAATAATCAGATTGTCAGTATCTACTTCTACAAGTCCATTGCAAGTATTCTTCTATATTATCAGTTTTCATTTGTCATGTAAATAAGTAATTATTAAATTAACTTGGCCGCATTGGTGTGCATAATAGTAAGAAAAACAACAATAATTTAGTATTTAAAATGTTTTAATAAAATTGACATATATTTAAAATATGTACAAGAGTAGTTTTACAAAGGTAATCCACAAGAGATGCTTTGCCCTGTACAGTTCAGTAAAACAGAATTTTACTTTTTTTCAATATTTCATAATATATGTTACTAAAATCTCATACCAAAGTTTTTGCTATTTGTTTCTTAAATGTAGTTTGTGCTTTAAACAGTACAATGGCATTATCCCTACTGGCTACCAGTGCTTTACCCAGAATGCCATCACTCACTCCGTCAGCATTCTTTAAGACCATCATTATCATCATTCTCCTTCTAGTACGCTTCTTCACTAATTGACTGAACCACTCATCAGTCAGAATTCTAATAAACCCACACTTCCATTCAGTTCTCGAATATGGAATCTGACAGTTTACATCAGGCAGATTCAGATCCTTAATTGTTTATGTTCCTCATGCTTTATCATATTCCTCTCTAGACATAACTAGTGAAGATTAGTTTTCTACAACTTGCACACAGTTCTTGTCTCTTAATTGTGAACATCATTACTTTATGATTTTTCTCAAAATTGTTCCCAGACTTCTTCATTTACTGATAGCGCATATTAATTTTTTTCAAATTTAATACCCTGTTTTGCATGGATTGCTAGTCTTCTAATAGTTTTTGCAGCTGTATTATTTCCAAACTACTTATGCTCTGGAACCATTGTATGGTACCCTGTATTAGCAGTTGCCTATGTTTCTATAACACATGGAATGCCAGTGTTTACAAGTTCATTGCTACTTATAACTGATCTGTCTATTTTCACAACCATCTTACATTACAAAGTTAAACTTGCTACCTGCAAGCAGAGATTATACTTCCTCAAATGTATTATATGAAGATATCACCCATTTAATAATTCTGTCTGTCCTCCATCTACCTTCTATTTTAGTTTAAAGTAATGATTTTGAAATTCCAATATGCCTAATTGTCCAAGCAATCTTTAAGAAACATTAATCCTTCAGGTGTAAGATGAAGCCTTTCCTGGAACTACAACTGAAAATTTTCCAAGCATCTCTCATCCTCCTAAAATTTCTAAACACTACTTCCTAGTCATTATGTAAGCTCTTTTTTTCATTGTTTCTTTTCTTTTAGTACTAACTGATGGTACAGTTTCAGAAAACAAAAAATAATTCCAACACAGTTTTGACATCTTCTGTTTATCCCTATTATCTGCTACACAAACAAATGATCATTTTGTAGCAATTTTCTTACTTTATCCCAGGTAGGCATTACTTTAAGCCATAAGACTTATTTTTTTTTTCTTGAAGTTGGTCCCTTGTGTCATTTTTATCAACATATTTTATCTCTTTAGTTATTGTTTCTAAAAACTAAAACAGTTTCCTTTTCATATACTATTTTTTCTCACTTATCTATACTTCCTTCAAGTCACTGTCCTCTTCATTATAATCTATATCAAAAATTAATGCACTGCCACCAACTCTATTCATAAGCCTCCTCACTTACTAGCTCAGTTGATGCCACATCTTCCTTTTATTTTAATAGGTTTTACCATCATTCACTTCTGTTGGTCTGTTTTTTTTTTCATTTCTCTTAGCCATCTTTTTCAACTAAATCAGTCATTTTTCTTTTAGTGCCCATTTCTACATTTTCTGTTTGATCTTTTAAGTTCCAATAATAAAAATTAAAAATAAATAAGTATCAATTTCAATATTTGTCAGTATTACACTATAACATATGACATGTCAAAGCAATATTTATATGGCCTATTGGTCGTACTGACTTATCTATAGGTTCATAGGTTCATAGGTAGGTACCAGGCTATTGGCCCTAGGGCATAATTAAGCCTAGCCAAAACATTTTTTGCTTATGCTTTCCTCCCAAGTGGTTTAGTTTCCTGTGCCCCTGTCTAGCTGGGGCACTGAAGTGATTCCCGGGGTGAATTTCCTGTTTCCCATCCACTCATCAAGATTCCTCTTGAAGAGCACTAATGAGGAGCTCTGCCTCACATTTATGGAGACCTTATTCCAGAACAAGGGAAGTCTCTGGGACACAAATCTGTCCCTTCAACAGGTCCTGTTTATTGCTGATGTCAGGTTTAAGTCCCTTGAGTGAGTAGCTCTGGTGGATTGGGTTTTCCTTAGGTGGAGCATTTCTAGCAATTTGGGGTTTGACATAGCCTTGTATGTCAGGTAGAGATCACCTCTGAGTAGCTGGTACGTGACCAAGTACAGTCTGAGTTTTTTTAGCCTCATTGCATAGGGCAACTGTTTGAGGCCCGTTATCCTCTTTGTGAGGTACTTTTGAGGCCTCTCCAGTTGTTGCAGATGTCTTGTTAGGTACATCCGGAATGCGGCATTATATTCAATAACGGGTCTAATGAGTAGAGGGGGACAATAACATCCTTATTCCTGGATGCAAACCCTTTTGTGATAAGGTGGGCCATGTAGAAGGATTTTCTAACCACTTTAGCAATATGGTTGTCGAAGGAGAGGTTGCTATCCACCTGAGTCCCTAGGTCTCTTATCACACTCTCCGTGGTAAGTGGGCTACCACCTATGTTGTAATTCATAGGTACTTGGTTTTTCCCAAAGGGGATGACGATGCACTTTTTGGCACCATGTGTCTGTATCCGTAAGACCCTTTTGAAGAATATCTACATCAGTAGGGGTCTCAGTTATGGCAATCAGTTTGCAGTCGTCTGTGAACTTTGTTAGCCATAGTCCCTCCGTGCTTGCTTGTACCTCCGAGAAGTAGATACTAAACAGGAGGGGTCCCAGGACTGAGCCCTGTGGTACACCATTAGTCACAGGTTTGGAGTCGGATCTAGCATTTTCTATTCTCACTGAATGGGTTCAGTGAGCCAATTAGCAACCCATCTTGTAACATAGGAGTTTATATTTAGTTTGGTAATAATCCATTTAGCTTCCTCTTTTTCTGTATAATTGCTGATGTTCCCTAACCTTTCTGTACCATGTATATATTCCAAAATCATGAATCTAAACATATGTGTTGTATCATTATGTAAAACGTGGTTAGCTAAAGCATTGCATTCATTCTCTCTACTAATGGCATAAATATGTTCTCTAATCCACTCCGTTAATGTTCTATTTGTTTTACCAACATAGAAACATTCGCATTTATTACAGAGAGCTAAATAAACCACATTTCTGGATTTACAATCTGCATAGTGGCTAAACTCATATTTAATACCTGTATCTGGATGTTCAAAAATATTTGTATTCATGATGAAGTTACATTGGTTACAACTACGACACGCAAAAGTCCCCTTTCTAGACGAAATTACTCTCCTTTTTCGTGTTTTTTCATAGCAAAGCAATCTTTTCAATGACTTAGTGTTTCTATAGCTAAATCTGGGATGAGCTCCTACTAATCCTTTTATGCTGTCATCTAATTGCAGTATTCCCCAGTGTTTCTTAATGACTTCTGTTATAGAGCTATTACTGTTTGTATAGGGAATAACTACTCTTTTCATGCTTTGACTACTAAATCTATGTTCTACTCGAGTGTCATTATTCCTCTTAATATATGGAAGACCAGCTTGATCACGTTCTATCTCTTGTAGTACTTCAAGGTCCTTCCTATGATAACCTCTCTCTGTAAACTCTTTCTGTACGCCTTCTATTGCATTGAGATACACAGAATCCTTGCTTGTTAAACGAGAACATCAGCAATTATACGGAAAAAGAGGAAGCTAAATGAATTATTAGGTTATCTGCTGATAAAGGGCATGGCTTGAATGATAGGTTCACATTAAAACCATTCCTCTTAGACAAACCTCTGAGGCACTAATAATAATAAATATAAAGAATAAAGATGCTTTGAGAGTATTGTAAGGCTATATAGGTGCTTCTGACCCCATTTTGAGAGAAGTTTTCCATTTGGACAAACCTGTGAGGTACTTAATAGGAATGTTCTTGATATTATTGTAAAGTTATATAGGTGTTTTAAAACCTCCCCTCTACCCTCTCCCTCCCCCTTTTTTTTTCTAGTGATACCCTTTCCTTCTTATGAATATATCTATCATGAAGCATTGGTTATTTTTATCAGTTTTTAAATATATGCATAGTAACTTTTTACTCTGCGTATAGATTTCTCTTATATTAGATATACTAATAATTTTTTTTTAATTATTTTTTAGAATTATATATTCTCTCTTAGTCCAGAGAAATATTCATAAATGGTAGTTCTTATCAGAACATGATTTTTAACTCTAGAAAAGCAGTAACTTTAAGGATGCAGTCTCATTTTGTCAGGTGTTTATTGTGAGAGATTTTATTGGTTCTTAAGATGTTTAATGTGATATTTAAATAGTTCTGAATATTAGTGTTTGTTTCAAGTCTGATGAAGCGTCCAGGGAGACGTGAAAGCGCTTACTTTGCTGAATAAAGAAGTTGTTTCTTCAACGCAGTTGTGGATTTATAGTTATTTGAAGTGATTATTATCTGGTTTGTTTCAATTGTCGTGGAATATTCACCTTTCTTCTTTTCTGAATCTAGGGTGATGAGTTTATGATCTAATCTGACCAATGAGGAATTTACCACAGGTGTGAAGCATTTGTCTCTCATGTTGGTGATGACTAGGTCCAGTATATTTTTACCTCTCATGGGGGTGTTAATAAGCTGGTCCAGAGCACTGGAGTTAATGTACTCCAGGAAGCACTGATCAAAGGTATTAGTACTTCCGTAATTTTCCCAGTTGATGTTTGGGTAGTTGAAATCACCCAGTATAAGGGTGTTTGGTTGGACTCTCATGTTTCCTAGTACCTCGAGGAAAGAAGAGTGCGTGTCATGGAGTTGGGAGGGTGATCTGTAGCAAGCTACAATTTGGATTGCAGTTTTACCCATTGTCAGTTGCACTTGGATGATTTTCGAGGCATCATACTTTGCAACGAGTCTGGAGGTGTGGTTATCCTTGATGAACATGGATACGCCTCCTCCCTTTGTATTTCGGTCCAGGTTTTGCGGCCGAAATGTGTGGTATGAGTTGTAGCCTGGAATCGCTGGGGTGCTCTCTTGACCCTTGAACCAGGTCTCCGTTACTGCACAAATATCGATGTTCTCCATGTTGAGGAGTGCCTCAAGAGAGTGCATTTTGAGGTTTAAACTCCTAGCGTTCAGCAGCATGACCCTCAGTTTTTTCTCACTAGTACTTGTTATGGTGGTGGATTTGTTTTTTGAGCCTTGCCTAAAAAAGGCACTATTGGGGTGGCAAGAGCCTTTGCCAGTATCCTGAATCCCTGGGGTGCCAGGTGCAAGCCATCTCTGGCGAAGCATCGAGGCTTGTCAGGCATGTCATCCCAGGCAGACAGGTACTGGATCCCCTTTGAATGACACCAAAAACTTAGCCAATTGTTGAAATTTATCATTTTTTCCTTGTACTGAGGTATCATTCTTTGTGAGGGTAAGATGCTACTCAGGGCTATGGTCATACCTGCCTTGATTACATAATCAGAGAGCTCCTCTATGTCTCTTTTCATGTAGTCCAGGGAGGCACGTCTCAGGTCATTCACACCAACATGGATAATGACAGAGTCATATTTGTACTTGTTGTGGAGTGACCTGAGGGCGTGGGTAATGTGGTGGATTCTGGCGCCCGACAGGCAACTGACAGTGACCTTCTCCTTGTCCAGCCTGGTGAGGGGCACATCGGTGTGCCTGCCTATGGAGTCACCTATTACAAGTGTGTTTGGTAAGGTGTTTTTTTTTTTTTTTTTTTTTTACAGAAAAGTAGCAAAACAGTAGTAAAAATAATTCACATGCAGTGCAAGCTAGCCCACTTGAGTATGTAGCAATATTAGACCAAACACAGTTTAAAAATGCAATTAAATTAAATTAAAAAGGACTAAAAGCAAGTGCAGAAAGAGTTTATTAGGTATAATGTGGTAAAGAGATGGGACTAGGGGAGTGTCCCAGATCAAATCTACAGTGGTGCGGGCAACTGCAAAAGCCACCAAATTTAAACTACAAACCAAAAGTATGGAGGGGATGTGGGACAAAACAGTTTCAACAGAGATCTAAGCAACAACTAACAGTACAAACTTTAAAACCAAAAAATATACTCAGCTCTGTATATTTGCAGATCAGTCTCTCAGAACAGTGCGACAACAGTTTCAACAGAAATCTAAGCAACAATTAACAAACTCTATATAATCAAAAAAAATATACTCAGCTCTGTATATTTGCAGATAGTCTGTAAGGCAGTCTCTCAAAACACAGGTTCCATCAACAAAGCCTGCTGGAGAGACAGGTTTGTCTCACAGAGGCTGCCCCATCTCTGGCCCTCTTCAAACACAACCTTGATGAGTGGATGGGAAACCATAAATTTGTCCCAGGGGTTCCACCTTTGTCCCTCATTGACAGGGGCAACAGGTGCTGACTGAGGTTTCTTTTTTTGGGATAATCTCTTGGCTAGGCTTGTAAGGTCCCCAGGGCCATTAGCCTAGTAATCTCTATGATCCTATGATGATGTTTTGCCTTAAGGGCTGTGGTTGTGCGGCACACTGGTTTTGGTGGTTATGTGATGATTGCTGTGTGTTGGTGGGTGTAGGTTGCTTGCGTGTCTGCTTTGGAAGTCTCTGTTGTTTCCGAAGACTTTTATTTAGAACCTCCGAATATGTCTTTATGTATCTATGTGTGGGGTTTGCAGTTGCAAGTGTGGTGGGTCTATGTGTAGTAGGTGGAGTGCTGCAGGTTGGTACCTTCTCCTCTTGACTGTTAATTCCAGTCATGTCTGGAGAGAGCTTTGCCTCAAGTCTAGTTATGTAAGTGCATCTCTCGCAGATTTTGGTGTTGTGTGGTAGGAGGTGAGGGTTGTCTGCGTACATGAGGCAGTTGTGACATTGCCTCAGGATGCCCAAATTCATCAGGTGCACAGGAGAACACACCAGGAGCTGACTCTTGGACATGCCTGAATGGGTTAAGGAACTATTCTTATTTGCCTGGTAGGGAAGAGTAGTTTGACTGTTCCCTACATACAACAGTTGGGGATCAAGTACAATAGTTTATTAGTGCTTCTGTCTCTTATTGAGCCAAGTGCTAGTCAGAAAGCTGTGATTTCAGTGCTAAAACGGATGGACTGGCTAGTACCAAGGGAAAAACTGAAGAGCAGACTCTGTGGAGCCGGGGATAGTTTAACCCTAGCTAACTACTGTTGCACTATGCGCAAAACTGCACAAATGCGTTTTTTATATCAAAAAAATTAAAGAGATAGAAATTAGCCCAAAATGGCCAATAAGACTATAGTTTCTGGGCAGAAACCACTCCACCAAGGACAGGTAGGCTGTTCAGAGCTCCCCACTCTCACTGGTGAACAAAGAAAATTCCTTTTTGCCCAAGTAAGGTATGGCCAAACACAGAAGCTTAAACACAGTCCAGGTATCAGCAGGTATCTGAAATTGGACCTTTGTAGCTTAGTAAGGCGGGAAAATAGCAAGATTTTTTTTTTTTTTTTTTCAAGAAAACAGTAGAAACAAATGCAAAAACACTTTTATAGTGCAGTAATGGCTGTCGCACTTGAGTGGGAAGCCAGTAACAGTTAAAAAATACAATTTACAACAAAAAAAAAACAAAACTTTTTTTTAAAGTGCAGGCAAAAAATAAATGCAATTTCAGTGTAAAATGAGCGTTCTGAGAAGCAGTAAACACCAGAAAACGAGCGTTTAGGCGGAAATAACAATAAGCAACAAGAAAAAACAAAAAATGGTACTTAAACATTTCAAAGTCTCTCCATTTGTCTCTCTGGCATTGTAGGTCTCTGCAGGACACCTGAGCAGGATCTGCTGAACTTATACAAACCCTATTACTCCTATTTCTCTATTATATCAGTTTTAATTATTGCCAGCCAATCAGCTTAGTGCCAGCAATTTTTTTTTATAATTGCAGCAACAGCCATCACATTAACCAATCAGGATATGTAGATTTGTTTTGTATACAAGTAGCATTCTTCAGTTATGTACTAAGTGCAGCACTGTAGCACAGCAGTTAGTTAAGCAATAACCCACGCCTGGGTGTGGTTAATGCTGGATTTACCCACTGTTGGTATGGTTTGGTCACAAGGGCAAAGGAGGAGTGGTTTCAGCCCAGAAATTAGTAGTTTATTGGCCATTTTAGGCTAATTTCTATCTCTTTCATTTCCCTGCTATAAAACCCGCATTTGTGCTGTTTTGCACGCCGGGCAGCGCCGGTTAGCTAGGGTATAACTATTCCCGGCTCCACAAAGTCTACTCTTCAATTTTTCCCTTCGAACTAGACAAACTTTCAACTTAAGCACTCAAACCATTCTCTTCTCATCCCGGCACTTGCTCAAAACTCATAGCAAGCACTAATAAACCTTAGCACTAGACCCCGCTATACTGTAGAGAAGGACAAGGCTCTCTATTCGACCTTACCAGCCAGTCAGTAAAACAGTTCACTGTACCTATCCAGGCATGTCCAAAGGGCAGTTTCAGGTGTACTCTCCGGTCCAACCGGTGAATCTGGGCATTTTGAGGCAATGTTACAATTGCCTCATGTACACAGACAACCCTCTCCTCCTTCCTCCAAACACTAATACATGCGAGAGATGAAATTATACAGCCAAACTGGAGGCTAAGCTCTCTCAACCCAAGACTGGACCAGGCAGTCAAGAGGAGAAGAGAATTACTTACATCACACCACCAGTCTCACATAGACCTATGAAACCAGCACTGGCAAAAAACACACATAAATACACGAAAACATACTCGGAGGCTCTAAATAAAAATCTGCAAAAACAACAGAGTCCTCCAAAGCAGACATCCAAGCAACCTCCACCCCCCAACACAAACCATGAAACACATACTTCACAAAGCCAGTGTGCCACACAATCACAACCCTTAAGGCAAAATAACATACCCAACACACTAGTAATAGGTGACTCTATAGTCAGGCACACTGACGTCCCACTCACTAGGCTGAACAAGGAGAAGGTTACTGTTAGCTGCCTGTCAGGTGCCATGATCCGCCACATAACACAAGCACTCAGGTCACTCCAGAACAAGTACAAATATGACTCTGTCATTGTCCATGTTGGTGTGAATGACCTGAGCCGTACCTCCCTGGACTACATGAAAAGAGACATGGAGGAGCTCTCTGATCACATAGCCCAGGCAGAATGACCCTGAGTAGCATCCTGCCCTCACCAAGAATGATACCACAGTATAGAGAAAAAAATTATCAATTTCAACAATTGGCTAAGCTTCTGGTGTCATTCAAAGGGGATCCAGTGTCTGTCAGCCTGGGATGACATGCTCGACAAGCCACGCTACTTTGCTAGAGACGGCTTGCACCTGTCACCCTTAGGCTTTCAAATACTGGCCAAGGCACTTGCCAACCCCATAGTGCCTTTTTTAGGCAAGGCTCAAAAGACAAACCCACCACCATAAATAGCACAAGTAACAAAAAACTGAGGCTAATGCTACTCAATGCCAGAAGTCTAAACCTTAAAATGCACGCACTCGAGGCACTCCTCAGTATGGAGAAAATCGATATATGTGCAGTAACAGAAACCTGGTTTAAGGCTCCAGAGAGCACCCCAGCACTACCAGAGTACAACTCATACCATACATTTCGGCCACAAAACCTGGACCGAAATACAAAAGGTGGGGGAGTATCCATATTCATCAAGGATACCCACACCTCCAGGTTAGTGGCACAGCACGATGCTTCAGAGATCATCCACGTGCAACTAACAATGGGCAAAACTGCTATTCAAAGTATAGCTTGCTACAGATCACCCACCATGTCCCAGGACCCCCACTCTGCATTCCTGGAAACACTGGGAAACATAAAGGTCCTACCAAACACCCTGATATTGGGTGATTTCAGTTACCCAAACATTAACTGGGAGAACTACTCAAGTACAAACTCAAATGCTCTGGATCAAGTGGGCAACATCCCCACCAGAGGTGACAACATATTGGACCTGGTCATCACCAACATGGGCGACCGGTGTTCCACACCGGAGGTCAACCCCTCACTGGTTAGATCTGACCATAAACTAATCACTCTGGATATCCACATTCCGCCACCACCCCTGGTCAAAGAAACCACTGTGTAAAATTTTTCAAAAGCAAACTTCACGTTACTTAAGACCAAGGTGGGAAGTTTCAAAGTCCCCATGCTAAGGGATAACGCTGTCCAAGCTGCATAATCCTTTACTAATGCACTCTACGGGCACCTACAAGAATGCATGGATCGTGCTATCCCAAACAAAACCAAGACTCACTCCTCCAAGAAAAGGAAACCAGTCTGGTGGACCCCTGCCATAAACAAGCTATACAATAGAAGGCGGAAACTAGTACAGAAAAGAGTAAAATCCCAAGAAGGGAAGACATCCCTGATCAGTATCAGCAAGAAACTACGTTTCCTCATAAAATCATCGAAGGCTAGCTTCGAAAGGAAAATTGCCATGGACTCCAAAGGTAACCACAAGGCATTCTTTAGCTATGTCAAGAATCTAAGTGCAATTCTCAGATCTGCTCAGAGTTAGTGCAGAATGGCACAAAATACACTGAACCGACCGATATAGCCAACATCCTGGCAGACAGGTTCAGTGCAAACTTCACCCCCCTCTCACCCCCAAAAGGGCCCATAACTATACCAGAAGAATGTAGTGCCCCTGAAATTACAGACACTCAGGTTAAAACAGCCCTCTCCAAAGTCAAAAACACAGCATCAATGGGACCAGATGGTGTCCCAGGCTGTGTCCTGCATGAGCTCAAAGATGAACTAACCCCTCACCTAAACACACTGTTTAAACTCAGCCTCTCCACAGGCTACGTGCTCACAGAGTGGCGCACAGCAACGGCTATTCCACTCCACAAAGGTGGAGCCACAATGGACCCCGGGAACTATTGCCCTATAAGCCTGACTAGCTTGGTCTTCAAAGCTATGGAGCGCATCATCGTGGATCTAATTAACAGAGACATTGCAAACCTCCAAACACTGGACCCTACCAAGTTTGGCTTTGTTAAGGGCAGATCATGCCTCCTAAACCTGGTGGACTTCTTTGAGACAGTTACTAAGGCTATAGACGAGGGAAAGGTGGTCCATACAACTTACCTAGACCTCGCAAAGGCCTTCAACACCATTCCTCACTCAGGTATTATAGACAAGCTCACCAGCCTGAACATAAACCCCTACGTGACGAGATGGGTTGCCAACTGGCTCATGGACAGAACCCACATGGTAGGAGTTGCTAGGTCTGACTCTAAACCGGTTACAAGTGGCGTTCCCCAGGGTTCAGTCCGAGGACCACTCCTGTTCAGCATATACTTCTCAGAGGTCCCAAAAAAAAAAAAAATAAATGAGCCACTCCACCACATTTGTAATTCTGTAGAAATCCCTTTAATTCTTCAACAAACAGTAAGCGCTTTCACAATCTCTTGAACCGCTTCATCAGACTGTTTTTGTTTTTGGGGGGGGGGGACTGCTTGCTTTTTATGAGCCCATCCTTTACCAGAGCGTTGGTATTGTTTTTTTTTCCATTTTATACTTCTCAGAGGTACAGGCAAGCACAGGAGGACTATGGCTGACCAAGTTCGCAGATGACTGCAAACTAGGGGCTATAATTGACTCTCCGGCTGACACAGACATCCTCCAAAAGAGTCTCACTGAGACAGATACCTGGTGTCAAAACCATGGCCTCAAGCTAAATGCCAAAAAGTGCATAGTCATCCCCTTTGGAAAAAACAAACTACCCACAAACTACCACATGCAACGGATTTCTTAAAGTTTGAAATCAAAATGTCACGGAAGAAAATAGAATTTTTGGATGTTAATATTATTATGGATGAGATCAAAGGATTGGAAACAGCCTTGTATAGAAAAACAACTTGGAAAAACCATCTTTTACATAGAACAAGCATGCATCCAGGCCATATTTTTAAAAATATTAAGGACAACCAGGTGCAAAGGGTCTCCAGATTGTGTACCAATGATAATATATTTCGAGAAGAAATACAAGGATTAATCAACAACTTTACAGCCAGAGGGTATAAGGAAGAAAAAATGGATGAAGACAAGCTTAGAGATATCCAAAGGAAGAAAGGGAGACCATACTATTCAGCTAAAATTGATAAAGAGATCAAAGAAAAGGAGCCGAACAGAAGAAAGGAAATAGTAAGATGTCCTTTGACGTACAGTACAGATAATGTTATCATAAGAGAAACTATTAAGAAATACTGGCCTATACTAACAATGGACCAGAAGATAAAAGACATAGTAGGAGAACACCCTAGTTATACTTATAAAAATAAGAAGAACTTAAAGAGGCTCCTATGTGACATAGATAGGCAAGAAGCAAAGAATGTATCTATGCCAACAGGAACATTCAAATGTGGAAAATGCAAAGCATGTCAGTACATTATGAGCACAGATAGGTTTCAGCATCCAATGACAAATAAGGTTTACATCTTTCAAGAAAGAGCAACTTGTAACAGTGAGAATGTGATCTATGTAGCAAGTTACATTGTATGTAAAGCATTCTATATAGGTAAGACTAACAGAAAATTCAAAGAATGAGTATTAAGACATATACGGGACATTCATAATAAAATATAGACTAATGCTCTTTATGTACATATTAAAGAAAATCCAGAGCATAACTTTAGATTTATGGTTATGGCACAGATTAAGCCTATGGAAAGAGGAGGTGATATAGTAAATAGAACAGAAAAAATTGAGTTGCAATGGATAATTAATTTACGATCTAACCAATTCCCCGGACTAAATGCTATAATCCCGCTTAAACCTGTTCTAAAAGAGAGGAAACTACGAGGGAAATGAATTATACATCTGCCAATGTATAAATAGATAAATGCCAATGTAGCTCAGTCGGTTGAGCATTAAACCCTTATCCATTGGGTCCAGGGCTCGAGTCCTAGTCTGGGCACCATGGTGAAAGGAGAAGAAATCCCTAATCATAAATGAAAACAGTTGAATTTAAGTTTACTGTGCAAGAAGAAGTTTGGAAAACATTGAAACCAAGAGCATCAAAGGAATAAAAAGAGTGTAGTTTGCTTATCATTTTTTTGGCCTATATGTTATAGTCCTCCTCAAGCTTGTTTAGAAAGAAAAGAAAACTAAGAGGGAGTTGAACTATGCATCTACCAACGTAGCTCAGTTGGTAGAGCATTAGACCATTAACCAAAGGGTTCAGGGTTCTAGCCCCGGTTTGAACATTATAATGGAAGGAGAGTAAACTCCAAACTATAAATAAATTGAAATCAAGTTCATTGTGCATGTAGAAGTCTGGAAAATATTGAAATTTAGAGCGCTAAAGGAATAGAAAGAGTGTTGTTCATCCATTATTTACATCAATTAGAAAGGAGAAATGATGTGTTACGGAGATCAAAGATATTTGTTAGCGGAAATTTGTCAGCAAATGAAGAAAAGGCATTGAATTAGCAGAGCGTTTGGAATTAGTATGAGAGAAAAAGGAGAAGAAGCGTAATTTGCTAACCAATGGATTACATAACATTAAAAAACAATTAGGATAGCTTCTTAATAAGACTGAGTAAAGAGCTCTGTACAAAGTAAAACTCAAAAACCAATTTTATGTTAATTTAAAGTAAAACTCAGATAGAATAACAGGAATCAGCAGTACATCTTCGAATATAAGCAAGCACTCTTAGTCAGAAAGAGACTTGATATTAAGAAGCAAGACACAAAATAAAAAAAAGTTTTTGATCTATGGTTTTCTATTACACTTGTGAGTTAGCAAGTGCATCTATGTAGTTAAGTAAGCGCTATCAGTTTGAAAGATACCTGATGACATGGAAGTAAGAGCATTTACAAGAAATGTTTGATCCTATGTTTTAAAACGAAGGAGAAAGCCACTGTACTTGTGGTTTACCTAATGAAGATAACCCGTGAAAGAGAAGAGGTTGTAGCTCTGTTATAGGCAGACAGACGCCTCTAATATAGAGGCGAAATACATGAAAAATGCTATGCAGGGAGAGTGATTAGTTTTTACAAAAGGCAAATAAGAACATGACGTAAAAAGGTGGAGCCTGCATCTTGCAACAAGATACACACAAGCCATTGGAGCAAAAGAAAAAGAATAGCAAATTAGGTGAAAGAAAGGAATGAATAATCATTGGTAGATTTATTAAAACTTATTTGCATGGAAGAAAGTAATTGGCTTCCAAGAAATAAGAACCAGAACACCGGATTGGATTACAAGTACATCAAGAATTAGCATAGAGGCTCCCATTGGTTGTGGGGGATGACTCTAAGTAAGCAGCATGAATATAAATAGAAGCAGCTGCAAATGTTAAGCAGATCTGAAGAAGGTTGATAAACCGAAAGCGCTCATCTCTCTTTTTTGTGTTACAACGCTAACTTTCAAATGGTTAGGTTGTAGCTTTTATTTTGTTTTTTGTTTTACATCATTTTAATAAAAGTTCTTTTAAAGAAGAAACAAGGAGAAGCGTCTTAACAAGAATTTTAACAGCAGTAGCCAAGGAGGAAAGCATCATTCTTTGAAAACATAGTTGCATGATTTCTTGGGTTTTCCGTAAGCGTTTGCTCACTTCTCTTTCTACTACTACACAAACTACCACATAGGTGGTAGCCCCCTAAATATGGAAGACGTAATAAGGGATCTGGGGACCCAAGTAGATAGTAACCACTCCTTTGATAATCACATTGCCAAAGTGGTTAGAAAATCCTTCTATGTGGCCCACCTAATCACAAAAAGAGTTTGCATCCAGATCGAAAGAGGTTATTTGGCCCCTCTATGCATCACTCATCAGACCAATCATAGAATACAATGCCCCATTAGGGATGTACCTTACAAGACACCTGCAACAACTGGAAAGACCACAGAAGTACCTCACCAAGAGGATCACTGGCCTCAAGCAGATGCCCTATGCAGCTCAACTGAAGAAACTCCAGCTGTACTCAGTTGCATACTGTCTACTCAGAGGTGATCTCTGCCTGACATACAAGGCCATGTTCAACCCAGAATTGATGGACATGCTCCACCTAAAGAAAACCATATCCCTCGAGCCACAGCTCCAGGGATCTAAACCTCACTACAACAATAAATAGGACGTGCTGGAGAGATAGATTCCTGTTCCAGAGACTTCCCATGCTCTGGAACAAGATTCCAGTCTACATTAGGCAGAGCTCCTCGCTAACCCTCTTCAAGAGAAACCTTGTGGAGTGGATGGGAAGCAGAAACTTTACCCCAGGGATCACTTCAATGGCACTGCTGGGCAGAGGCACAGGGAACTAATCTAAGGGGGGAGGCGAAAGCCAACACATTCCGGCTAGGCTTATAAATGCCTTCGGGCAGATAACCTAGTACCTACCTATGAACCTGTGAACCTGTTAACCAAACAAAGGCAACCGTGGGTAAAACCAGCATTACCCACACCCAGGCGTGGGAAAAGACTACTTACATTTCTTAAATAATGTCTTTGTATAATAAGTCCGTGCTGCCCTTCCGCAACTTGTTGGTATTCCGGAGCTTTTTTTTCTGTACTGCGCATGCATATGGGACTTGTGTTCCCCCACTTACTCAGTACATAAGTGCTGTGAAGAGTCAGCAAGGGAGAACAGAAGATCTCCATTGCATCTTCTTCTTCTTTAGAATTAATAAAAAAGAAGAAACCGGGAGCATTTTTATGTTCGGAAGATTCGGGAGCAGTTAGTACACATTAACCAATCAGGGGATGCAGGTTTGTTTTGTATACATGTAGCATTCGTCCGTTATGTACTAAGTGCAGCGCTGCACCACAGCAGTTAGTACACATTAACCAATCAGGGGATGCAGGTTTGTTTTGTATACATGTAGCATTCGTCCGTTATGTACCAAGTACAGCGCTGTAGCACAGCAGTTAGTACACATTAACCAATCAGGGGATGCAGGTTTGTTTTGTATACATGTAGCATTCGTCAGTTATGTACCAAGTACAGTGCTGTAGCACAGCAGTCAGTACTGCTATCTCACAGTGCTTCATTTTCATTCACTAGTTGGTTCTCTGATAGAGAATCTTCCTTGCAGTGTGCACATCCTCTCTCTGCCCATATAGGTCTTCACTGGCTGCTCCAGGCTTATACCACCTTCCAAAAACATGCCATAGGTGACAAGGCATGGCACATCTCTAAACTGCTTCATTTTCATTCACTAGTTGGTTCTTTGATAGAGAATCTTCCTTGCAGTGTGCACATCCTCTCTCTGCCCATATAGGTCTTCACTGGCTGTTCCAGGCTTATACCACCTTTCAAAACATGCCATAGGTGACAAGGCATGGCACATCTCTAAACTGCTCATAGGTATATGAACTATGGGT
>NC_056728.1:1755999719-1756026559 GCF_019279795.1 Protopterus annectens | reverse complement strand
GGTTCCAGTTCTGCGGTCGTCAGGGGCTGCGTAGGTGCCTCACTGAAAACCGGAGAACCGGCGACAGGCCCAGCAGAGGCCTCAGAGTCTGGCTTGTTCTTAGGCTGCCTGTCCTTATCCTTGCGTTTTTTATGTATGCCGGTCGTCGGCTGCTCCGATGGCATGATATAATTAAATTTCCTACCAAATTAATACCATGCAATGTCAAAACAGCGTTTTATAGTTCTTTTATTAAACCTAGCACAAAACCGACAACCTGTGACGTTGTGGTCTGGGCCTAGGCAAGGAATACAATAGGAATGGAAGTCCTTATTAGGTATTTGCTTCCCACAAGAAATGCAATTGTTAACTTTTTCTGACATCGGACTGAGGCAAGAAAATGTTCCCCAATGGGGTACTTAGCTTTATTGAAGACTTCAGACTGAAATTCGAATTGAAAATCTCAGGTGTCGGCCAACTGGCACTTGTGAACTCCTTCTGCTTCGGGCACCGCACGGCAAGAAAGACTGAAGAAAATGGCGTTGGATGCCTCTTATATACCCCTGGTGCATTGACGTCAGGGAAGAAGTGACAGCAGCCGACACTGGACCAAGACTTTGGAATTCAGGCCAACTGCGGGACTGCCTGACGGCAGGATAACCATAGTGTGATGACTGCAGCAGAGTAACACGATGAACATCCTCTTTTGTTCTAGATGCGAAGCCTTTTGTGATTTGGTGGGCCACATAGAAGGATTTTTCTAACCACCTTGGCAATATGATTATCAAACTATCTACTTGGGTTCCCAGATCCCTTATTACATTTTCTGTATTTGGGGGACTACCACCTATGTGGAAGTTCGTGGGTACTTTATTTTTTCCAAAGGGGATGACTATACACTTTTTGGCATTTAGCTTGAGGCCATGATTTTGACACCAGGTATCCGTCTCAGTGAGACCCTTCTGGAGGGTGCCTGTATCAGCCAGAGAATCAATTATGGTCTCTAGTTTGCAGTCGTCTGTAAACTTGGTCAGCCATAGTCCTATGCTTGCCTGTACCTCTGAGAAATATATACCGAAATGGGAGGGGTCCTAGAACTGAGCCCTGGGGGACGCCACTTGTAACCAGTTTAGAGTCTGCCATAGAGCCTGCAACTCTCACCATGTGGGTTCTATCCATGAGCCAGTTGGTAACCCATCTTGTGACGTAGGGGTTTATGTTCAAGCTGGTGAGCTTGTCTATAATACTAGAATGGGGAATGGTGTCAAAAGCCTTTGCAAGGTCTAGGTAGGCTATGTGGACCTCCTTTCCCTCGTCTAATATCTTGGTAACTGTCTCAAAGAAGTCAACCAAGTTTAGGAGGCATGATCTGCCCTTAACAAAGCCAAACTGGGTAGGATCCAAGGTTTGGAGGTTCCCAATGTCTCTGTTAATGAGTTCCATGATGATGCACTCCATAGCCTTGCAGGCCAGGCTAGTCAGGCTTATAGGGCGATAGTTTCCAGAGTCCGTTGTGGCTCCACCTTTGTGGAGTGGAATAACTGTTGCTGTGTGCCACTCTGTGGGTACGTTGCCTGTAAAGAGACTGAGTTTGAACAGTGTGTTTAGGTGAGGGGTTAGTTCATTTTGCAGCTCTTGTAAGACACAGCCTGTGACACCTTCCGGTCCCATTGAAGCTGAGATTTTGGCTTTGGATAGGGCTGTTTTAACCTGTGTGTCAGTGACTGATTGGGCCCTATATTCTTCTGGTATAGCTATGGGCCCTTTAGGGGGTGAGAGGGGGTGAAGTTTGCACTAAACCTTTCTGCCAGAATGTTGGCAATATCAGTCGGTTCAGTATATTTTGTGCCATTCTGCACTCAGAACAGATCTGAGAGTTTCCACTTAGGTTCTTGACATAGCTAAATAACGCTTTGTGGTTATCTTTGGAGTCATTGGCAATTTTTCTTTCAAAACTAGCCTTGGATGATTTAATGAGGGATCGTAGTTTCTTGCTGATACTGATCAGGGATGTCTTTCCTTCTTGGGATTTTACTCTTTTTCTGTACAAGTTTCCTCCTTCTGTTGTATAGCTTGTTTATGGCAGGGATCCACCAGACTGTTTTCCTTTTCTTGGAGGAGTGAGTCTTGGTTTTACCTGGGATAGCACGATCCATGCATTCCTGCATATGCTTATAGAGTGCCTTTGTAAAGGTTTCAGCAGCTTGGACAGCATTGTCCTTTAGCATGGGGGCTGTGAACCTTTCCACCTCGGTCTTAAGTAACGTGAAGTTTGCTTTTGAAAAGTTTTTCACTGTGGTTTCCTTGATTGGGGTGGGGGTGGAATGTGGATATCCAGAGTGATTAGTCTATGGTCTGATCTAACCAGTGAGGGGTTGACCTTTGGTGTGGAACACCAGTCGCCCATGTTGGCGATGACCAGGTCCAATATGTTGTTCCCTCTGGTGGGGGTGTTGACCAGTTGACCCAGGGCATTCGAGTTTATAAATTCTAGGAAGCATTGGGCAAGGGAGTTAGTACTTGGGTAGTTCTCCCAGTAATTGAAATCACTGAGTATTAGGGTGTTTGGTGGGACCTTCATATTTCCCAGTGTCTCTAGAAATGCGGAATGGGGGTCTTGGGTCATGGTGGGAGATCTGTAGCAAGCTACAATTTGCATTGCAGTTTTGCCCATTGTTAATTGCACATGGATGATCTCTGATGCATTGTGATGCGCCACTAACCTGGAGGTGTGGGTATCCTTGATGATTATGGATACACTCCCATCTTTTGTGTTTCAGTCCTGGTTCTGTGGCCAAAAGGTATGGTATGAGTTATAGTCTAGTAGTGCTGGGGTGCTCTCAGGAGCCTTAAACCAGGTTTCTGTTACTGCACAGATGTCAATGTTCTCCATACTGAGGAGTGCCTCAAGTGCATGCATTTTGAGGTTTAGACTTCTAGCTTTGAGTAGCATTACTCTCAGTTTTTGGTTACTTGTGCTATTTATGGTGGTGGGATTTGTCTTTTGAGCCTTGCCTAAAAAAGGCACTATGGGGGTGGCAAGAGCCTTGGCCAGTATTCGAAAGCCTAAGGATGACAGGTGCAAGCCATCTCTTGCAAAGCAACGTGGCTTGTTGAGCATGTCATCCCAGGTGGACAGATACTGGATCCCCTTTGAATGACACCAGAAACTTAGCCAATTGTTGAAATTGATCATTTTTTCTTTATACTGTGGCATCATTCTTGGTGAGGGCAGGATGCTACTCAAGGTCAGGGTCATACTGGCCTGGGCTACCTGATCAGAGAGGTCTTCCATGTCTCTTTTCATGTAGTCCAGGGAGGTACATCTGAGGTCATTCACACCAACATTGGACAATGACAGAGTTGTATTTGTACTTGTTCTGGAGTGACATGAGTGCTTGTGTTATGTGGCGGATCCTGGCGCCCAACAGGCAGCTAACTGTAACCTTCTCCTTGTCCAGTCTAGATAGTGGGACATCAGTGTGCCTGACTATAGAGTCACCTATTACTAGTGTGTTGGGTATGTTATTTTGCCTTAAGGGCTGTGATTGCATGGCACACTGATTATGTGAAGTATGTGTTTCATGGTTGGTGATGGTGTGTGGAGGTTGCTTGGATGTCTGCTTTGGAGGTCTCTGTTGCTTTTGCAGATTTTTATTTAGAGCCTTCGAGTATGTTTTCATGTATTCATGTGTGTTATTTGTCGGTGTTGGTTTATTAGGTCTATGTGAGACTGGTGGTGTGTTGCAAGTATTACCCTTCTCCTCCTGACAGTCCATTCCAGTCTTGGGTTGAGAGAGCTTTGCCTCCAATTTGGCTGTATAATTGCATCTCTCGCATATATTAGTGTTTGGTGGTAGGAGGAGAGGGTTGTCTGTGTGCATGAGGCAGTTGTAACATTGCCTCAAAATGCCCAGATTCACCAGTTGGACTGGAGAGGGTTGTCTGTGTGCATGAGGCAGTTGTAACATTGCCTCAAAATGCCCAGATTCATCAGTTGGACTGGAGAGTACACAGGAAACTGCCCTTTGGACATGCCTGAATAGGTAGAGTAAGCTGTTTTTCTGACTGGCTGGTGGGGACGAATAGAGAGCCTTGTCCTTCTGGACAGTATGGGGGGGGATCTAGTGCTAGGGTTAATTAGTGCTTGCTATGAGTTTTAAGCAAGTGCTTGACTGTGAAATGAGTGGTTTGAGTGCTAAAGTTGAAGGTTTGTCTAGTTCCCAGGGAAAAATTGAAGAGTAGACTCAGTGGAGCCGAGAATAGTTGAACTCTAGCTAACCAGCACTGCCTGGTGAGCAAAACTGCGCAAATGTGGTTTTTATAGCAGGGAAGTGAAAGATAGAAATTAGCCAAAAATGGCCGATAAGCTACTAACGTCTGGGCTGAAACCACTCCTCCAGGGACAGATAGGCTGTTCAAAGCTCCCCTCTCTCACAGGTGAACAGAGAAACTTCCTTCTATCCAAGTAAGGTATGGGCAACACAGAAACTTCTAATGCCCTGGATTCAGCAATAACCTGTAAACTGGACTATACTAGTTCAGAAAGGTGGGAAAAAGTATATAGTTTTGTTTTTTGTATTTTTTTTTCAGAAAATAGTGCAGATACAATCAAAATTAGCCCAAAATGGCCAATAAACTACTAACTTCTGGGCTGAAACCACTCCTCCAGGGATAGATAGGCTGCTCAAAGCTCCCCTCTCTCACAGGTGAACAGAGAAACTTCCTTCTATCCAAGTAAGGTATGGGCAACACAGAAACTTGTAACACAGCCCTGGATTCAGCAATAACCTGAAAACTGGACTATACTAGTTCAGAAAGGAGGGAAACAAGTATTTTTTTTTCAGAAAATAGAGCAGATACAATCAAAACAACACTTTAAATGCACAGAAAAGGCTATCACACTTTAGTGTGTAGCCTACAACAGTTAAACAGATTATTTAAACACAAATATTACTTAATTCAAGTGCAGGCAGCAATTAAGTACAATATGTAGCAATAACAAACTTTTTAAATCACAGAAATGCTAACAAAACTGGCATTTTAGGCTGAATTAGTTAAGACAGCAAGAAAAGCAGAAAAAATATACTTAATCACTCCAAAGTCTCTCTTTTGTCTCTCTGCTGCTGTAGATTCTGCAGAACACCTGGAAGGCATGGGCTGAGCAGAATACAAGTGCAAAAAACTGCACAAATGAGGTTGTTATAGCAGGGAAGTGAAAGAGATAGAAATTAGCCCAAAACGGTCAATAAACTACTAACTTCTGAGCTGAAACCACTCCTCCAGGGATGGAGAGTCTGCTCAAAGCTCCCCTCTCTCACAGGTGAACAATGAAACTTTTTTTTATCCAAGTAAGGTATGGGCAACTCAGAAACTTGTAACACAGTCCTGGATTCAGCAATGACCTGAAAACTGGACTATACTAGCTCAGAAAGGTGGGAAACAAGTATGCATTTTTTTTTCAGAAAATTGAGCAGATACAATCAAAACAACACTTTACCCAATTAACCAGTTAAAAAGCTCAAAACTGAGCCCTGTTCCAGCAGTCTTCAATCAGACAAGTTCTAACTGTAGACTCCTGCCACTAGGGTACAGAGAAACCTTCTCCAAAAAAGACGGCCTGAATCAGTGCACAAGTTATACAAACAAAGCTAGATCCAGCAGGCCTGAATCTAGTCTATGCTACAGCAAACAAGGCATACCAATTTCATAAAGAAGCAGTTCAAGTAAGAATGCGCAATAAGTCTTTAACCAGAAATTGCCAGCTCAGAAGGGCAGAATCTAGCCTCTCCTCCCACAAGAGTGCAGACCACAAACCTTCTTAATGTAAAATAAATGGCCTGAAGCCCAAGTGCTTAACCCAGAACTAATACACTTTTAGAATAACAGACACTGAGCCTTCAATCAGCATTTCCCAATTTAGAAGGATGTACGCTACCTGTCCTGCCACAACAGTGCAGACCACAAACCTTAATGTAAAACAACTGTTTTAAGTCCAAGTGTTTAAACCAAAGGCCTTAGAATAACAGTTACAATTTAATCAGACTACTAACAAGCAGTAATAAAGGCAGCAGAATAAATAAAACTGAGTACTTTTAAGAAGAGGCAAAAACAAAATAAGGTAATAAAGTAGGAAGAAACACAAATACAGTAAAGCAGATGAAGTGGAATTTTTTTTTGTAGAGGGAGGAAAAAGAGCAGATTAAGATACGTTAGAGGAATGTCCTTCCCAAGTGCTCTGTCTGTACACAGCAGTGGAGATGGGTCTGGTAGGAGTATCTGAAATCAAAATACGATCTCACCGTACTCAGTTGAGTGAGCAAATGAGATGGGTCCAGGTGGAGTGTGCAAAAACAGATTTACAGCAGGGGCGGGCAATTCCGAAGCCACCAAGATTAACACCACAACAGGAAACAGGGAGGAGGGTGGGGAACTAACTGCAGATAGACAGAGACACACAATATTTACTGAATCAAAGTCACACAATATTTACTGAATCAAATCTTAAATAAGTGCAGAGAAAAGTATACTTAAATCAGCTTGTGTCCAGTTGATATATGCAGACAAGTCTCAGTAGCCAGAAACTCAGATTAAAATGATTACTAGAAATGAAACCAACACAGATTTTAATGCAAGCAGAACCCCCAGGCTAACACTAACACAGGAATTTCAAAGCAGTCTAACAACTTTCAATGAGCCTAGATGGCTATACTTTTTCACACTTCAGGCAACTAACTGCAGATAGACAGAGACACACAATATTTACTGAATCAAATCTTAAATAAGTGCAGAGAAAAGTATACTTAAATCAGCTTGTGTCCAGTTGATATATGCAGACAAGTCTCAGTAGCCAGCTCATTCTTATCAATTTGATTTTCATCAAATTGCACAGTATCATTTACATCCACATTTTTTTCTTTATACTGTCATTTTTATAACTCACCACTTTCAATTAAATCAAGCTTTACCTCTTCTGCTTTTGCTGTGAAATTTTTCCCAGTTATTTTCTTTTGGTGTCCATTATGTTCATACTATCTTCTTGTGCCTCGTACTCAAGAATGATCTCTTCAGTCATAATCCTTTCCTGAAAACTACTATAGGCACTGCTGCTCATATTATGTTTACAGCAGTCTTTCTTTCTTCCCTAAGACTGTATGAAATTACTTTTTATTTTCCACAGATATAGCTCATTTTCTCTTATTCTTTACTACAATTCTCTTTCTCTTATTCTTCTTACTACAATTCTGTTTTGTCACACTCAGAAATTGTTTTGAGAATTTAGTTTTAATTCTGCTGTAAAACTACTTAAACATCTAGTACTTGAGTTTCAACTTAGCACATTCATAGTTCCAACCCTATCCCTACTTTGTATTAGGTCACATATGCCTTTTAGATTTAAATCATCTAGGAGGCCAAACTACAGTCTGTCAGTTCTGCAGAAAAGATAATGTTCATACTCAGATCACCACCGTAGTAGCTTAAGCTACTTGGTTATTACCCCCTGCACCAGCGAGCTTCCTAAAGCTTTGGGTGCCTTTTACATTCTTTAACTGCCAGGAGTACTTGAAGGACTACCTATAGAAGACAGAAGGAACACCAAGTTATTTCAGAGCTTGTCACTGAAGTGAGAACTTCTTCAAGCCCCATGATTCTGTCAGTAAGTTCACAAACTTTCAAGTCCTTAGGAAAGCTTTCCTACTTTAATTTTATGACTAAAACTCATAAATTTTCTGTTAAATTAATACTTCTCCTAAGAAACAAACCGACATTTTGTGAGGAAAATTTTATATTTTGACAGAAAACTTATTTTATTGAAGTTCATATGTTTTTAACACCTTTACTGAAATATAAGTTAACACATAAATAAACATATATTTATATAAAAGAAAACAAAGTATATCAACATATCCCCAATTACAAACATTAAACATCACATGTATTCTTTTATATAACTATCATCAATCCAACATATATAAATTGCTCAATTCCTGCCTCTCCTTAAACCTCATTCCTTCTCCAAAACATTATTCTTCATGTATTGTTTCCACACTTTCCATTTTTTCTATGCAATTTGGTCCTACCATTTTCAAAAGATCCCACTTCCAGTTCTTTTATCTCTGTTACAACATTCAACACTTCAAATACACATGGTTTATACTTTGATTTCCATTTTTAAGTAATTGGTTGGGTCTATATCAGAACATCGAAGTATTGGAACTTCAAATGTTCTGATATCGAACACTATTCAATGAACGCTAAGAATAGTGAAGCTGCAGAACAGTGAATTCTTTCCTCAGGAAAGAATTTGGTTGGCCGTTTCTGTGGCTTTGCTATTCTTAGCATTGTGGTGGAAAGTTACGGGTTGGGTTCAGGTAAGTGTGCGATTGTTTTTACGTTAGGGTTAGGAGCAGGTTAAGTGAGTTAGGGTAAGGGCGTGGGTTAGGCGTGTGTGCGATAGTGACAGACTTTAGGGTTAGGGGCGGTTTAAGTGAGTTAGGGCACGGGTTAGGTAAGTGTGCGATAATGACGGACCTCAGGGTTAGGGTTTGGGTTAAGGTAAGTGGGTAGATAGTAGTGTATGTTTAGTTTAGTGTAGAATTAGATGTAGGAATTTAAGTGTATGTGTGTGGTTGCTGTTTGTTTGATGTGCTTGTGTTGGGTGTATGTGTTTCGGAGCTCTGAATGTTCGATATTTTCATGTTTAGATGTTTTGGGGTCGATGAAATAGCATTTGCTATTTTCATCTTTCGATAACATGATATAAACACAATTGGTTTATTGGCAGACACCAGGATTAAACTTAACACAACCTTACTATGACTGGATAATTCAGATCATACATCCGAACTTAAAAAAAATAATTTCCTTAGTTATACCCATTTGCTCACCTAATATTTCTGACAGAGTACTCTGTAGAGAATTTTTCTAAAGTCTGCCAACTCATTATACTCCCAAAACATATGTTCACAGTTACCTGTATCTTCCCCATCACACCTCCAACATTTGGCATCTACCCAAGGAAACATTCTTTAGAGTCTGCTTGGGGTAAAAAATACATGTGCAAACACTTCTAGGCAAAAATCCTAAATCTTCTGGGCTTTGTTGCATATTTGGAAGCCATATATATGTCCTCCCATTGTTTCCTTGTGAAATGCTTATCCAGTTTCTCATCCCAGTCTTTTCTAACCGCCTCTAATTGGTTCCTATAATTATCGTGCAACATTTCATGTGCCCTACTAATTATCCCTTTTCTAACAGCAACTTCTCTTCTAGCTTCAACTAAAAACTCTACCACAGCAGGTTTTTCATTTGGGATTCCTCCCATCCTTTGCTCTTTGTCTATACTCTGATATCAATCCCTGATATAGAAGACAGTCTCTAGCCTGCATTCAAATGTCTTCTCGGCCTCTTCCCATTCTGTTACCTTTCCCTCTGCAGTTATCTGTTCCAAATACCTTGGTTCCTTTGTCAGTTTTCTCCAGTAAATTCCAGCCTTCTCTTGCCTATTCTCTGTACCCCTAATTGCAGTCATCCCTATTGGCAAAATCTCCTTTCTCCAGTTAGTTCTTAGAATACTCTATGCTACTTTATGAATAATAATACTCTTTTAATTTCTATTTCTCCAAGTCTTTTGGGTTTCTAATACCATGATGGGAATGGAACCCATCCCTAAGTCAAAGTACGATTAAAGTTCATGAAATTAGTACTGTTTCAATCTTTGATGTCATTCAGAAGTGCTCTTTGCAGCACCCTCAATGTGATATAAAATATTCCTTCTATAATTCACCTGGAGTTACATGTACTGGTAGTTTCTTTTCTATAAGACCTGTCACTACTACTAGTGAAACTTTCTGGGTATCTTTCTTCCACACTGCTCTCATTTCTGCCTGCAGATCCTGATATTTTTTAAGACTTTGTTGTGTCTCTCTGTACACAAGACACTGTAGTACTGAGTGTGGTGATTTCAATGATAAATGCTAATTTTGTCATCTTTTCATGGATCACTATATCCGGTTTTCTAGCATCTCTCTTTTGAACTCTTGGTAATGGGTGATCCCATGTGATGAAGACTTCTTCATTTTCCATGATGCTTTGTGGCTTACATTTTCAGTGTTTTTCAGCCACTTCAGTACCATAATGCTTGCACAATCCCTAGTGCAACAGTCTTGCCACATTATTATGCCTATCAGTATACAGTCCTTCTGCCATTAGTATGTCACAATCTGCAACAAGGTGTGCAACTGTTTCCAATTCTGTTTCATAAAACCTACATTTGTCTGTTTCTCCCACATGTTCAATGGATTTTGTAAACCAACATGTATGCAGCCCACTATCTTGAGCCGCCAATATTAACCTTTCATCCCTTGGGTTGAATTCTCCTCTCCTTAATCATTCCTGCATTCATTCCTGATCAACATGAGGTTCTTCTATAAGTTTTCTATACTTGCAAATATATTAATGCATTTTCCACATTTCTTGCCTTCTCATCTGGTCCTTCATCTTATATTCTTTTTTTTTTTTTTTGGCCCATTCACTTGCTGCCTGATTTTTATCTGCATCTCTTGTAATTTCCATTCCTGCTTGAGGCCGATATGCTTCTGGTAAATTATGCAAAGAAGTCATCTTAGATTTATTCTCATGTTTCAAAACTTTCACTACATTTGGGTCTTGTGAGGTCAGCAGATGTGTGCAGTCCCATGACTGCAGATCTATACATGTAATAAATTTCAAGGAGGTCCATACCTCTTTTGGAATGGGAAATACATAATCTTGGTATGCACTGACTTTTGTAAATTATTTGGTGAGCATGAAGCACCCTTCTTGTTTTCCTGTCTAATCTATCCAACACATTTTGGGGCCAGTCAATCACTTCAAAGCTGTAAGTTAGGACAGGAAAAGCAAATTGGTTTACAGCTTGATATTTTGTTCCTAGATGTCAACACTGTTTTCAGGATTAATTTAAGTCTTCTAAAGTATTCCTTACTAAGTTTTATTTGCATTTGTTCATGTTTTATTGTTGATTCTTTATCAGTTCCCAAATATTTATACACTCCCTCTTGCTCAAGTTATTTTAAATCACATTCTTGTCCCAAATTGATGTTTTCTTGGTGCTGCACTGATTTAAAGGTTGCTTTTGCACATTTATCAAGACCAAATTACATTCTTATGTCATGTAATAAACTTTTGACAACTTGCAGTTGTGCTTTCAGTTCCTCATCTGATGAGCTATATAGTTTTAAAATCATTGACAAAGAGAAGATGGGAAGTCTTTACTTTAATGGGTTAAGGGTAAGGCAGAATAGCAGTGGTGACAAAGAGTCACCGTGGAATATCCCCATTTGAAATTTTATCAGGTTTCTATTGGGAGGATCAACTTATCTCACTTAACTCTTGCCCTCTTTCACTTTCAGATAAATTCATTGAACTCTCTTTTTGTCCACAACTTCTGTGCCTAACCTGCAGATAAAACTAAGGAGACTAAAAAACATTTCACTGCTTTTATCTTGCTATCAATGTCTGTAAACAAGAGCTTCCAATTTCTGAGTATTTATATTATCTTTTGTTTAGTCTAATCCCAAAATATCTTTAGTTGACATAATAGAAGTCTTTTTAATCCATACTTCTGAATACTTCATCTTATCGTGTCACCATAACTACAGGCATTGCCAGACCAATTTGTGTGTGGGTACATAATTTATGGTTATAATCCTTGTTTTATCTTCATTAATTTTATATTCTGAAAATGACTGAAACTATCTGTGTTCCAAAACATTGAAATGTCCTTTTCTGGATTTATCAAGCAGAAAATATTATCTTTAAATGTAATCAAATTTTTTTCTTTACCATACCAATTATATCTTTGAATTTCAGAGACTTTTGTTTGCTAGTGGCTCTAAATATAAAACAACTAATAAAGGGGAAAGAGGACAAATCTGTCTGGCTCCTCTGTTCAAATACAAGTTTTCGGAGAGCAAAGCTCCCAGTTTAATTCTCATCTCTGATCCTTCGTATATCCTCCTAATTAACATTATTGTATCATGGAATTCGAATGCTTCCATTGCCCTACTCAGAACCACAGCTTGCTCTGTTTAAGTCTTTCCCTGTATTAAGACCCAACAGATGTGGTGTTTTCTTGCATTATGTTTCCCACTGGATTATCATTGTTCTGTTAATGTTGTAAAATGTTTGCCTCTTCTCTACAAAACCACATTAATCCATATCTATCAATTTTGGCAACACATTTGCCATTCTTTTAGCTAGTATAGATAAAAACACTTTATAATTATGGTTGAAAATTGAAATGGGTCTTTATGAATCTGGATCTGATGTGTCATTACAGTCTTTGGGTAACACAGCCACTACAGCTTTCCTCTAAGCTGCTGGTACTTGGCCAGTTTTTCAGATATTATAAAACATTTCCAGATGTTCATCCCTTTCTTCCCTCTTAACTTCCAAACCTCCACAAGAATACCATCTGCTCCTAGAGACCTCCCTACCAATTGATTATACATTACCATTTTATCTAATATCTCCTTCTAGGTTAACAATTATTCATTGAAGCTCATCTTCCACTAATGTTAGAATAATTAAGCATTCCATAAATATTTCCATTTGTGCTGTTTCTTGGATTCATCCTCTGCTTTATACAGATTTTAAAAAAACTGCCAAAGTATTTCCAATACAACTATAGGATCTTTGCTTATTTTTCTTGTCATAGGCTCCTTAAGTCTGGCGACAATGCTTTCTACTTTTTGTTGCCAAAGCCATTATGCTAAATGATGTTGTGCTCTGGAGTTACCAACATAGCTTCTTATCATAACTCTTTCTAATCTCATACATATTATCAAAATACTCCCTTATTTTCTCTTTAGCACTTTGCAGGTGCTCATCTTCTTGGTCTGAGATTCCTCTTATTCTGCAATACAAACCTTAGTCAGCCCTCTAAATTATTTCTATTGCTTCTTAACCATACCTATTTATTTTATTACTGCTCTATTTTTCAATTCCATATTACTTTTATGTTATTTCCACTACCCAGTCCTTGAATTCCTCACTTTTTAACAGGTTGGTGGTGTCAGTGTCTCATTTTTACTTCATTACCCTGAATTTTTATCTTAGTTTTTTTTGGTGCATTATCTGAAATAGTTATTGGATGTGTGTTGACATTTTCAATTAAATGCACATGCTTGTGAGAAATATAAATTCTATCCATTCTAGCCCAGTTTATTGTACATTGGAGAATAACTTTCAATCTCTCTCTGAGCTCCCACTACTGAAATGTCTTCTATACTAAATGTTTTCATAAATTTCTTCGAACATCTACCATCTTTTGTTATGCTTTCCCTTCTAGCCCCCCAACACATCCTCATTATTGCAAATCAAGTTCCAGTGCCAACCTTTAAGTAATACTCCCTGTTGAAAGCAGATTATTTCTCCCAAAATTTTCTTAAACACCATAATAGCAGTATTGGTTGAAATGTAAAATAAAGGCCAACATAATCATACTTAGCAATTTTTTCCTCTTCTATTACTACTGGAACCCCTCTAGAAGTCAGTATTATTACTTCCCTTTTCCTTTGTTCCTGATATTTTGTTAAATATCCATCCTGAAATACTTTCTTTGTCAAATTCACGTGCTCATTTTTTCCAAATGTGTCTCCTGTAGCATCACTATTTGCAGGCTGCATTTATTGATATACATTAGTTGTGTAAAATCTTACCGTAACCCTAGATGTCTTTCTCTTCTGTGTTGCAGTATTCTTTACATATGGGTTGTATTCTGCTAACAACCTGACATCCGGCTTGTATACAAAAGCTTCAAATTACTGCCTGTGTGTGGGAAGTCGCATGTAGACTCAAGGAATGCCAGTCATACAAGGGACATCCACACAGAATAAAGTAGCCCCATGAGGAAACTCCAAAAGGAGGCCCAAAGGACAGCCATCCAAATAAAGAGCAAGATGTAGGGGGAAGGTGGGTGGGATGGAATATTGTAACATAGAAGAGAAGGACATCTATGGTTATGGCAAGATTTTACACAACTATTCTATGTCCTTCTATCTACTGTTGCAGTATTCTGTACATATGTGAGAGCACAAAAACTGAAAAGGAACCTAGGGAGGGGGGATGTAACAAATTAGGCAGAAATATTTTCTAGAAATCTATGCAGGACTGCTCTGGCAAAACCTGCTCTGGCCCTAGAAATATTATCCAGCTTGTAATGTCTTGTAAAAGTATGAACAGGTGACCAAGTGGCAGCTTCCAGAATGGATTGAGTATCCAAACCCTTGAAGAAAGCCCCTGAGGATGCAATAGATCTAGTGGAATGAGCTTTAACTGAAGAAGATTGTGATTTCCCATGAAATTGATAACAAAACAGAATGGCTCTAGAAATCCATGAAGAGATACTTTGCTTATAAACAGGCACACCCAGAGCCCTGGGATGAAAAGACACAAAAAGTCTATCAGACTTCCTGATGGACTTAGTTTTGTCAAGATAGAATCTAAGCATTCTATGCAAATCTAGGGAGTGCACAATTCTCTCACTAGGAGATTGTGGAAATAGGAAAAAGGTAGGCAATTGGATAGTTTTATTTAAGGAAAGGTCATTGACCACTTTAGGCATAAATGATGGATTAGTTCTCAAAGAAACCCTGTCCTTATGGAAGACTAGGCAAGGTGGTGAAACCATTAATGCCTGGATCTCAGAAACCCTTCTGGCAGAGATAATAGCTACCAGAAGCACTGTCTTTAAAGTACAAAATTTCAGAGAAGCTAAGGCTGCTGGTTCAAAAGGGGCCTGAGTCAACTTCTCCAGGACAAAGTTGAGATCCAAAGGAGGAACTGGTTTTCTGGCACGACTAATGTGTAAGATGCCTTTTAAGAAAGGTTCAGTTTCCAGCCTGGAACCCAATGGAGGAGTTAAAGGCAGACAAGCAGACAAGGCAGAACAGTGGAATACAAAAGACCACTGTTGAGTAACTCACACAGGTAAGATAACACCAAAGAAATATCCACCAAGAAGGGGTCCTTTTCCCTTTTTTGGCACCAGATAGAAAATCTTGTCCATTTGGAAATGCAAGATTTCCCAGTACTGGGCTTCCTGGCCTCCTGTAAAACCTGAACCAAGTCCTTAGAGAAAAGGTGCCTAAAAGGAATCAAAAGTTGATTGCCCACAAAGTCAGATGAAGAGATGACAAGTGTAGGTGATTCAAATATCCCTTGTCCTGAGTGAGTAGGTCCATCTGGTGAGATAACGTATAGTGATGGTCCTTGGCTAATTGCAGAAGAAGAGGGGACCAGTGCTGTCTTGGCCAAAAGGGAGTTACTCACAAGATTTTTGGTTTGTCCTGTGAAATTTTAAGTTGGACATTCTGAATCAAAGGGAAGGGGAGGATGCATAAATAAACATTCCCTTCCATGAAAAAGATAGGTCATCCACCTTCCAAGCCTAAGGGTGAGGTATCCTGGCACAGAAAAGAGGAAGCTATCTGTTCTGAGGGGAGGCAAATAAATCCATCTTGAGAGTACCCCACTGATGAACTAGATCCAGGAACACATCCCTGTGAAGCATCCACTCATGGGGTGGTGTCATGGATCCGCTCAATGCATCTGCCACCATGTTCTGAGCAGACGGAAGGTACACTGCATGCAGTGACACTTTGTACTGAATAGCCATATCCCATGCTTTGATTGCTAGGTAACAAAGAAGATAAGGTTTTGTACTCCCCTGCTTGTTTATGTACCAAAGGACTGTAGTATTTTCTGTGAGAATCTTGAGGGATCCTGGTAGAAGCAAAGGATGTAATGCTTGTAAGGCTAGAATCAAAGCCCTCATTTCCCTGACATTTATGCGCTCTCTCTGAGCAGGTGACCATAGTCCCTGAACCTTTGTGGAAGTGAAGATTGCTCTCCATCCTAAATCTGAGGCATTTGTATAAAGTTCCTGTACTGGTTGAGGAATTTGAAAAGGTAAACCAGGATTCTGACTGAATTGCTGCATCTACCAACCCTAGCTCTTTTTTAAGCAAGGAAGAAGAAGAAGAATGACAGTCTCCAAGGGATGAGCATGCTGAGCCCAGACATTTTTCAGAAACCACTGGAACTTCCTCATGTGAAGTTTTACAAAGGGCTACATGGGGATTGTAGAGGCCATGAACCCAACAGGTCTGAGTAACTCCCTGGTAGTGATGGAAGGAAGAGGTAGAAGAGATGCCATGAAAGCTGTGAGAGAAAGAACTTTTTCTGAAGGAAGAAATATGATCATCAAATCTGTTCTGAACCTGCACCCCAAAAAAATGAGATCCTGACTGGGTGAAAGAATAGATTTTTTTGAAATTTATTGTGAACCCCAACCCTTGTAGAAAGGGAATAGCTAGATCCAGGTGCTGGAGCAGAAGATGTGGACTGCTGGCCAAAAAAAGCAGGTCATCCAGGTAAGGGTAAGCTTGGAGACCTTTCAGTCTTACGAAAGATATAACTGGGGCTAGACACTTTATGAAAACCCTTGGAACAGTAGAAATACCAATAGACAAGGCAGAGAACTGAAAGTGCCAAGAACCCACTGAGAAATGCAAGAATTTCCTGAAGTGAGGGTTAATACTGATATGCAGGTAAGCATCTTTTAAATCCAGCAAAGCTAAGAAGGCTTGAGGAGGCACAAGAGGGAGAAGAGACTGTAGGGATAGTATCCTGAAAGAAGGCACCACTAGGAAGGTATTCAACTTTGACAGATACAGAATGGGTCTCCAAGGAGAATATTCTGGAATAAAATCCCCATCCTTGCTGATTTGAAGGGACTGGTTGAATGGTGCCTTGTAGAGAAAGCTAAGCAAGCAGCTGAAGATACAAATAAAGTTGATCTGAGATTGGTGGAGGAATCCCCTGAAAGAGGGGAAGAGACTTCCAAGTCATGAAATAGCCACTTTGATCTCCCTCCAGGCTGAAAGGGAAAGAGAAAGGTGAAGAGACAGAGGGCTATGACTTAGAGTGGATGTCACAGAGAACCTGGTCTGGACTGAAAGGACTGTTGAGGGGATGGAGCAGAAGTGACAGCTTTGTCTGAGAAGGTCTCCTAACAGATTTACATGGCCTAGAACCCGAGGGAGATGTGGAAGACCTGGAATGTTTCCTAATAAAAGGAGGTTTAGCAGGGAAGTTCCTATGAAATTTAGGAACTGGAGAAACTAGCAGGTGCTTTAAATCCTGGAGCTCCTTACCTTTTTTCTTTGAGAGTCTTAAAGACTTCTGCAGCAGCTTTTCCAAAAAGATCAGAATTATCAAATGGAGCATCAAGCAGTGCCCTGATGTTATCTGGAAGAGCCTGTAGATGCAGCCAAGAGTACCTCCTAAGTACAGCAGCAGAAGCTGCAGACTTGGAGGAAGCTTCTACAGCATCATAGCTGCATTTAATGGAATGCCTGGAGACTTGTGAGAATGCAGCTAAAAGAGAAAGAGCCAAGGACTTAGCTTCTGAATCCAGAAGCCGAGACAGAGCCTGAGAAGCTTGAGATAGCAAAGCTAGAGAATACCTAGACATACGAGTCTGGTAATTAATGGCCCTGATTGCAAGGGTTGAAGAAGTGTAAACCTTCTTTAAACCCCTCTAAAATGTTACTTTCTTTGTCTGAAGGAAGTAATTTAGTTGAGGGGACAACCCAAGAGAATTTTTCATAAGTGATAGAGACCACTGCTGGGTCTGCTAAAGTACATTTAAAAGAAATTTGCAATCCTCATGGACCTTATAGAAACAGTCAGGTGTTTTGGAAGCTGGTTCCTGTGAATCTGGGGTTTTGGAAGATGAAGTCAAGGCATCAAGGAAGGCTGGAAGTACTAGATGGACAGCTGCAGGTGCAGGGGCCTCCATCTGAAGCAAGTCATAGTATCTCTTTTGTTCCTCTGAAATTTGAGAGGAATCCCACTTAAAGAATTCCCTCATTTTATTGGCTGTCTCCCCAAAAAAGAGTTTTTCCATGGGTGAGTCTCCCCCACTGGACTCTTCCTCTGGGGAAGCATATTCCAAGGGGGAGGGTATCTGTGTGGAATATGCTAAGGAATCTTCATCTGAGAAAGAACCGTCTAAGTTAGAATCTTGTGTCGGGATAGCAGTGAAAGACTCCTGAGGACCCAATGGCAGCACAGGGGAGTAGGAAAGGCAGGTCCTGAAATAGGAGAAGCCGAAGCCAGAGGCCTGAGGGCCATCAAGGCCTTAATAAGACCTTGAGAGAAAACTTCCCAGTCCAATGTAGAGGTAGAAGGTACTGCAGAATGCTTAGTCTTTTGTTTCTTTTTAGCAGGTCTCACTAAAGCAGGAGCCAGGTCTGACATAGGCCAAACAGCCAAAGCTTCCTGTTGCAAGGAAACCAGAGCTGTTCCCGAGCCCTCAGGAATAAGTAGCTATGGCTCCCCCAAATCGTCCGAACTGGACGTCTGCATGGCCTTGGACATGCTTGGATCCACATTCCTGATAGCCACCAATTTGGTTCCTGTCTTAGAGACAGACCCTACCTCCAACCGTATCACTGGGTTTTCACCAACCTTAAGGGGTACATCAGAGAAGGCACAGCCGAAGAGAATTCAGGCCTAGCTTTGTCCACCTTCCTCTTCATGGATGGCTTAGAGGAACTCATGGAACCCTCCATCAATTCCCTAGCCAGACGTTTAAGCCTCTGGTTTTCAAGATACAAGTTTAAATGACTACGCAAGGTTTTAGGGATGAAGGCCTGATAGGACAGGACCAATGGTCGTGGGTAGGCCCTAAACAAAACAAACAGAGCTCATGACTATCCTTATGTGGAATTTGCCTTTCACATCTACACTTGCCCTTTCTGGAGGACATTAAGAATAACAAAAAGCAGAAGCAAGCAAATAAATCTCCAACAGGGTACTTTTCTGTACCTGAAGCACAAAATGCAGATTCCAATGGCAGACCGAACATATTAATCAACCTTTCTGAATGATGGCGAAAAAATTCTGAGGATTATACATGCAGACGTCCCTTTTATGGCTGATGTTCCTTGAGCCTAAGTGTGATGTCCCACATACAAGCAGTAGCCTGAAGCTTTTGTATACAAGCCGGATGTCTGGTTGATAGCGGAATACAACCCATACGTAAAGAATACTGCAACATTGAATAGAAGGACATAATTCAATACACTTTCCTTTTGGTATATACCTGTACATTTTAAGATAGCATGGATAAAGTAGCCATTATGTTTGAAAGCTATTGTGCCCATTTACTGTACATGACAGTTTTTTGGAATGTTTATTTCCAACTTTTATCTTACAAACACACTTTGTTTGGCAGGCTGCTCTTTTATACAGTTGTTTAAGTTCATCTCCGTTTGAACCTATGCAATATTTTTAAAGTCACTGCTTTAATGAAAACCCTCAACAAAAAATGAAATCTGTTTTAAGAACAACCCCATTCCCTATTAAATTAGATGAAACACACAAAACTATGTACATTTTCAGCAAATGAAGTTCAACCCTCTGGATAGGTGCAATTTCCCCAAGTAGACAGCTGAACCCACATGCATCGCCTAATCTAAAGTTAAGGTTACTCATGCTAAAGTGCATATTACAGCCCACATTCCCACTTGTACTGACTGCCATCTGTGAAAACTAAAATCTTGATACATTTTAGGTATCCTCTTTCTGAAGGTGTGCAATAGTAGTAAACGAGGTGACAAAGCCTGATATTATCAGATCATATATGGTCAAGTGGAAAAAATTTCTAGTTGGCGCATCTCAAAGAACCAGGACCCTTTTCAGGTCCAGATACCTCTGATTCGTGATTATTTAAGTGGACGTCTAATGGTTTGCTGTATTCTTCCACTTTCATACACTTGTCAGCCATTTCTGTACCTAGAGTGCTCCTCCTTTCAACAATACTAAAATTTAACATTTTTGGAAATGGGTATTGCATGCTTGTTTACCTAGGAAACAGGTGCTCCTCCTTGAGATCACAATTCTGTGCTTCAGAAACTTACTTTATCTCCATTTGAGCCAGTTCTTGAGGCTGATTTGAGGTCCTTAAAATGGAAGAATCTTTTGCTGATGCTCTGACATTTGGTACGAAGGTACTGGATTTACAAGCACTTACAGTGAGTCAATCCTACCTCGTATTTGATAGGGACAGGGTTTCTTTGAAAGCAAGTTATACCTTTATGCCTAAAGTCATCTCAGAGTTTACTTTAAGCCAGACCATTAATCTGAGAGTTTTCTTTCCTAATCCAAAGAATAACAATGTGTAATACCCCTGTTTAGGCAGAAATGAGGACACTGAAGGTTGTGCCCAAGTGTCCAGAGCTTTTGTATTGTGCCCTCTCAAGTGCTCAGTCCTTTTGTAAGTACAGTCCTTTTGTATGTGTGGCTCCTCCTCACACATAGGGTGTGCAGTGTAGTCAGGTCAAGGCTGCCAGGTTGGAAGCCCGCCTTACTGGAATGTAAATCTCAGCCCAGAGGGAACCAATATGTAGGCCAGGAAACAGACCTCTGTGGGTCACAGATGCCTTTCACCCGGCCCTGTGAAATCTCAGTAAACCAATATGCAATTACGAAATCTCAGTAAGCCAATGTGCAATTTAGAAATCTCAGCTACTCTCCTCCAACCCTTGGTGGTTGAGTTTGGGTGAAAAAGACAAAGGCAATATTACAAAAATAAAGACTTGGCAGACAAAGACAGAATGTCTTTAGAAGTCCTTCACATTTATTAGAGCCATCTAAGCACAGTTCCAGAAAAGTGTCTATACCCCACCTCCTGCCGGCTACCTCACCCAACCATAATCCAAGAATAACAGAAAAATACTCACTTTCTGCATGTACAGAGATAGTTCAGATAGTACCTAGACACAACTTAACCTTTCAGGAAAGATGAACAGTTGTTTGCCTCCTACAAAAGGTACGAAGAAAGGACAACCTGTGACTAAGCTATTTGAAATAGTTGTCCTATGCTATTAACTTTTATTATACTCAGGAACCAAAAGGAAAATGCACCAAACAATCCTGTAAACAAACTCCATTTATTGCAGTAAAAACACACCAAGATTAAGCGCTTTCATCTTTCACATAGAAGACTTCAACAGAATAAAGCACACTCATTCGAGAACCAAAACAAAACAAAAAAAGGCAAACCAGCTCTTTTTCACTTAATAAATTGTTCCAGTCACCCCCCCCCCAAAAAAAAATCTATGTCCACGGTATCCAAAATACCAAATTTAAAACCTTTAAAATTAGAACAAGTGAGGGAATGCCTATATAATGCACTGTATCCTTCTTGTTTTTAACATCATATATGTGCTCATAGGTTCTGCTTTTCAACGCCCTCTCTGTTTTCCCAACACAGAATCCATTGCACATATCACATAGAGCAAGGTACACCACTCTGGTGGTAAAATACCTTCCCTTGAATATAACCTTAGATGGCATCTTATTAGCTAGGTGGGTTTGAGGTGCTTTGAAAATATTAGTACATTGGGAGCACCTCCCACAGTGTTGTACCACAACCACCTTCTATCGGTAAATTCAACTTGTTTTCCATAAGGTTTTTAATATTCATGCCCACCTTGCTGATAAAAACTGGTTGATCTCCCACTGCAGTTAACACACCATTATTTACCCCAAATATACTCCAGTTCTTTTTTAATATGTTTTTCACTTCATAGGATATAGGACTGTATTGCACCAGGATCTGTGGGGGCTATATTAGTTAATGGGTGGTTAACTAACAGGGGCTTATATTTTTTTCCCCATCCTGTGTAAACATCCTCAATAATTTGTCCCACCATCTGTTTGCGGTATTCCCTTTCTAAAAACAGATCTCTTAATGTGAAAAATTCCTGCCTCACATTACTCAATTCTGAAGTCATGTGTGCAAATCTTATAGCCTGTCCTTTGACTAAGCTTTTTTTCTGTGAAAGTGGGTGGCTGCTCGTATAATGAAGATAAGAATTACAAAAAGTACTCTTACGAAATGTTAGATTTGAAACATGTAGGTGTATGGGAAATTGCTGTGTCTAAATAATGTATACCTCTAGTGTTGTAATTATAAGCAAATTCCAGAGTGCCTTATATAGGTATTCCCTCACTTGTTCTAATTTTAAAGGTTTTAAATTTAGTATTTTGGATACTGTGGACATAGATGAGGGGTGACTGGAATAATTTATTAAGTAAAAAAGAGCTGGTTTGGCAAACTCAGACTAGCAGCTAATTTTCCACCAGGTATAAATGATTCATTGACAATACTTCCAGCACTGAAAGAAAAATCTATGAAACTTTTAGTATTTTAACATTTTTACATGCATTACTGTACCTGCATTTTTAAGCATATGCTGACGGTATTTAATATAGAACAGTGACATATGCGGAAGGTATTTAATATAGAACAGTGTTTTATTTGTAAAAAGCTAAGTTGGCTTGAATATTAACATCCTGTGTATTTAATATTACTCATGTGACCATTTTACATGTGACTTTTTCAGACAATACCATTGGCTCAATTTTATCTATTATGTAACATGTACTGGTGTAAAAATGGTTCTTGAATCAGTGTGCTTTATTCTGATGACGTCTTCTATGTGAAAGATAAAAGTGCTTAATCTTGGTGTGTTTTTATTGCAATAAACGGAGTTCGTATACAGGCTTGTTTGGTGCATTTTCCATTTGGTTCCTGGTCTTCTGTTATTCGCACTGCACCAGATATTTGGATTTTATTATACTCACCTACCAGCCACTTCCAAGCAGCATCACAGTCCATTCAACAAGGGCATTGGCTTCTTTGGTGGCTTTCTGGAAAAGGGCAAACTGCAGAAATATTCTATAGGCAGCAACATGGTCCTGTGTTCACACTTTTACAGAGCACTACAAATTGGATTCCTTTTCCAGGTCCAGGTCATGCTTTTCCAGGACCATTCTACATGGGCTCCTGTAGTCTTAGTTATTGCCCCCACCTTTTTTTTGTTGTTGTTATTACCAAATAAGCTATGGGAATCTACCCAAATAGCTTAGGCTGCTGCAAGGGTGATCCACGTATGAACATAGTATAGTTCTGTTAAATAAACTTACCATAACTGTAGATGTACTAATGAATCCCTTTTGCAGCAGCCCCCTCTAGTTACTGCAGCTGCCAGGATGGATTTAGTTGCACCCATTTTATTTCCTAGTACAAGTATACAGGGTTCTTGCCACCCTACTGAGCAAAAAAATGGTCTGAAGTAATTTGGTGCTCCGACTGTCATTTACAGGGAGTGCCTTAAGCACTCCTGCTAGCTGGACTGTATGGAAGGTGCCCAGAGGTTTGGGAATCTGGCTGGTGCAGGGGTTAATACCCAAATTACTTAAGCTACTACAATAGTGATACATTAGAATGTCTACTGTTATGGTAAGTTTACTTACACAACTCTACTTTATTTTAAACCATGATACCATAAGTGACTTTCAAAGACAATGGGCCTGATTCCAAAAGACTGGCTTGGTATAAGTTGAGCCTGCTTTATAGATAGGGCTTACACTGGAGTAAATCACTTGCAATAAGAGCAATTCGTTTAGAATGTGGCCTAATGTCTACTATCCTGTATGTCATTCCAACTCTCAGTGAGAATCCTAGTAAAACATTTTATACTGTGTGTGTGTGTCATGTACTTGTGACTAGATAATCTCCTTTGTGGAAAGAAATCCCTGTAACTACTTTTGTTCATCTCTTTGTTGTTTAAAACCCTCCAGCAGGGGGTGAAAACTTCAAATGTAGATTTTCTTTTAAACAGGTCTTTGTAAGTTATCCACGCCTGAATATAGCTGTTTGTGGTTTTCCAGGCTGCCACTAAACAATACTGACTCCTCCCATCATGGGCTAAACATGCTGCATTTCCTTTAGCCCTCTCAGTCCTACACATATAGACAAAATTTTTAGTTCCTTAGAAAGTCATTTTTTAGTACATCCTTCAGAGTGAATAAGATGAAAATGTCCACGGATAGACAATTAATAGTATATTCTGCTGCAAAAGCACACAAGATTAGCTATACTTGCATAAAAAAAAAACAGCATGTTGTACAAGTAAACCCAGAGCCCATTAATTAAAAGCACACACAACTAATCTAAAAAAAAAAAGTGTGCTGACACTAGTAAAGACCAAGGCCAAATAACTGTTACACCTATTTTAGTGAATACAGCCTTTAGTCCTACAAATTAACATTTAAAATGCAGTTTGTAACCCAGAGAGTCCTGCACTACTTCCTGGATTACAATTGCCACCTTATGTATTTAATGACGCTGCCCGGTTCGATTCTCAGCTAGAGCGTGTTCTGCGTGGAGACATGCGTGAATGGGCATACCTTCGTTGAAGGTTGTGCATCAGGCCTGGCAAGCAGGTACGTAAAAATCAACTGCCAATCATTAGCGGACCAGAGTTCCGCTGTGGTGACCCCTAACCGGGAAAAGCCGAAAGACACAAACAATCCATGTGCGACAAACAGTTCTGTAGTCAGAGGTAATATAATGTATACTACAGATGTCTAATTGCAGTCATATGAATGAGCCCATAAATTTCCCCCTCTGCATTACCTCCTCCAACTTAATATTGTGTGGAATGGGGGTTCAGGCACCTAGGCAGTGAGACATTTCCCTGTGGTACATTTGACTGGGGACACATGGCTGAAGTGACATTCAGCTGCAGAGAAATATGGCTGTTTGCAAATTCCCTGTAGGCAAAGAGAAGAAAGTGTTGCCATGCCCATAACTTCAACAACCAAATGCACGGGGGAAAACAATGTCCACGGTCCCCAAGGGAACATGAGACAGCAGGCAGTGTGGCAGGCATCAACAGCAGGCTGGCCAGAGGGCATGTCAGTGGCAGTAAAAATGCAGTGCACAATGGGCACTGCCTTTATAATCAGTGTGTGTGGACCACTACCCCCTTCACAGTGTCTAGGAAACATTACCTAAAACACACACTGGAGCATAAATGTGACTACAGTAGCCTGCAGGATTTCCTCCATGCTGTAGCACACTTCTACATGTTGTAGTTACATATGTATGTACTGCACACTGAGCACAACACTCATTACTTCTTCTGTCCCTATGCATTTTGTTATTAAAGCTGTAGGCATGGCAGTGTGTGCTTCTCCTTGTCCACAGGGAATTTGGAAACAGCTATATTTCGAGGAAGCTAAATGTCACTTCAGCCATGTGTCCCCAGTCAAATGTACCACAGGGAAATGTCTTGCTGCCTGAACCCATGGAAAGGTTTTACAAAACAATCACACTGTTAAATAAAAGCTTAAGTAGACACAAAAATGTTAACCTTCAAATTTTCTGTTAACAGTAAATTACTATACATCGGAAAGAGGCACTTATCTGATAAGGAGAATTTAAAAGTCAGGTTGACTAAGGTACTATATTAATCTGAACTTCAAGGTGCCATATTAAATACAACAGAGAAAAAAGTAATTTTTACAACACTACATATGTAGATTTGTCTGCTAACAATGAGGAAAACTATATCTCAGTTTAGAAAACAGAAAATACTCTATCTTTTCACCACTACTAACATATCTAATGAGAACAAAGGATTGTTGAAATCAGTTCTCAGCATCAACAGAAAACAATTAACACTTCTGCTCTTAGCAAGTTTTGCATCAAGAAAAAGTATCTAGCCTGTGACTTGGCAGACCATGCTCGTCATTGCCAGTCACACACCAGAAGAAAAGGCATTTTTTGTACCTTTTTGTCCTCACAGCCATGAAACACACTTGCTCATTACCACTTTCTGCTCATTACTGCCCATAGAGAGTATATTTTATATAGTAAATCCATACATTATCCACCAGTGAGCTTGTAACACAGCTAAGGGAAGGAGCAAAAGGATAGAAAAAGAAATAATGAAAGCAACAATGATTAAAATAAAATGCAGTCCTAGAATCAGGTTTTATACTGCTTTTCTTAAAGGGCTACCACCTGGTACAAGAGAACTGTATTAAAATCAAGTTAATGAATGTTTCAAAATACTCCAAGGCACAGTTTCTGCTGCTTAAATTCTCTTATTAAACACACTCAAGAAATAAAATCTTAGTACAGGAGTTTTGGGATACTTGCATGGGAATGTCTACAAAGGTACTTTTATACTGAAAGTAGATTTCAAAGGATTTTCCCTCAAGTGGAGAATAGCTTGTGGAGATGTAAAGGGAAGGTGACAGAACACTGATAAACACATTTTCTGGGAGTGTGTGGAGTTAGCTAGGTTTAAGGACTAACTGCAAAATGTCCTGACATAATTATTGAAGATATTTTAATCAAGGGGATGCTGCTAAGGAGTCAAGAGTTTAGCTGTAGAAATGCTGATGCACAACAAGGTCTTATTAATGTTATTAGCAACTAAAAAAAGCAACACACCAAAGTGGAAATCAAAAATTAAACCAGCAGAATATGAAGTATTAAATATAGTAAGGAAACAAAAGTCTTAACAATAGGATCATTACAAGATAGTGGAAGTAAATTTCATAAAATAAATGGCTCATTTGGGAACATATACAACATAATGCTGTAGGAGATTATTAAAATAAGTAGGTCAGTAGAAACTGAAAGGTATATGAGTGCATTGTAATCTATATAAACAGCAGACTTATAATGGGGTTTGCATGTACAGCACATATACAGAATATTTGAAAATGTTTTTGAAAATTCTAAGGTCTCAGCCTCACAGACACAAGGTACAGGGAGTGAGTCTCACCTTTGAGGGAAATAGGCTGGGCTTAAAATAGCCCACAAGGGTAGCTAGCATAGTACCTACTTATAAACCTCTATAAGCCTACAACCCCGTCTTTAATTGTAACTAATATATGTAACTCATGTTAGGAATCAGTAATCT
>NC_056728.1:1755917219-1755997219 GCF_019279795.1 Protopterus annectens | reverse complement strand
TCAAAACAAAACATATATTATATGAAACTTATTGTATTGTTTATCAAAGAGTTTAGTAAAATTACAGGGCTGCTAAAGGAATGTATGAACACCATGTATTACATAGGCACAAAAACAACAACATTACTTGGAAACATTGAAGAATGGTATGAATTTGGACATAGTTTCATCTCTTGATAAAAATATTACATCCTTGTTAGGAGTTAATGCTAGTTGTATGGGACTTGGGGCAATTTTAAGCCAGATACAAGACAGGCATCAAAGAATCATAGCATATGCTCAAAGATCTTAGTGTGCTGTATAAAAATATATGGTCAGATTTAAAAAAAAGACACTGTAGCCATAGTTTGTGTAGGTGTATAATTTTACAAGTGTCTCAGAAAGACTGTATATTAATTAGTGAACAGAAGCCATTAGAAACCATATTTAGCAATCACAGATCAAAAGTCCATTCAGAACTGAGGAATGGTGCTTAAAACCTCAAGCAGAATGTTATGGTATACAAAACAAAGGAAAGGATAACAATTTTGAATATCTGTCCAGCCATCCTTTAAATTTGACAGATAAAAGTAAAAGGCTTGTTACAGTTTATGAAGATTATGCTAATGTGCCACTTGCTTGATCACCTTGTATTTATTAAGCCCTGATCATCTGAGCCTATTTAATCAGACTCGATCAAACAGGCTTGAAATGACTATAACTTATAACAGGAATCTGTGACTTGTACCAATTATATAAGTTTACAGGGTAGTGAAGCAACATAAGAAAAAAGAAGGCTTATTGATTTAAGTATATTAAATGAGTTCCCAAGTACACAGCTTAAAGTAAAGCAGGTCAATGAAATGTACCAAGATTTTTGCATATTTGACTTCCCCTTTTACTTCTGTGGGTATACACTGCAAGCTATAGAACCTTTGTAGTGGTCATTTAAAGAACTGAAAAAAAGAGTGCATTTTTTCAATAGCCACCAATTCTAGTAATTAAGAGTACCAAGGTATAACTCATACAAGTGCCTACTTTATGTTCACAAAACAATGGGCTTGTGTTTAATGCAAAACATATGATGGGCAATAAGTACTACAGAGACAAAAGGCATACATTATAAACAGCAGATAAACAGTATTCCAAAAGCCTACAGATATTAAATGTACCTTACCTCTGGGTGACACTTGCATGTTTATTTAAGAAAACATTGAGAAACTAATACTTTCTGTGAGTGACAACAGAAGAGAACATCAAAATGACTTAAGTGCACTTGTACAAATCTCAAAGTATCACTTTAATCTGGCTGCAATTTTTTGTGTACTTTCACGTATAAGAAATAACATTCGTCCTATGTGATTGAATCATGAGCTAATTTAGAGCTGCCTTCTAGAAGACACACAGTTATTAGCTGGAACATTACTAACTACATTAGAGACCAGAAAATGTGAACATCTTTGTCATCTGCATTTTTAAACCTTTCAGACAGCTTATAGACAAAGTAGAAATTGATATAAACATGTTAGCTTCCCAGGAAAAGCTTGACATTTAATTTTTGCCTCCAAGGGTTGTGACCTCATTAGACTCTACAAGTTGTAATACAAACAGTAACACTGAAGTCACTTCAGTTTCTATTTCCTTGTTGGGTTAAGAAAACCTTTTCTGCTTCACCATTTTCATTTCTTAGTACAACAGGCAAGACTATTAATTCTTATAACTTTAAACAATCAATGTTTTAAACATTTCTTAGACAATCTCTTTTACTTCTGTAGGTATACAAGCTACACTGCAAGCTATAGAACCCTTGGACTGGTCATTTAATAAGTTAGGCTATTAGGTCTCTAGAGAATTTGGCATTAGATAAGACATAAAGCTGGAAAGTGCTTTACAATGTCTACTGCTTAAAACAATAGACACTGAATCAAGATCTAGTGAATATAACTATACATTGTTAGGTATACTAGAACAGTGGTATGTACAACCTTTATTACTCCATTCTACACATTTGGTTCACAAGAGCAGACATTTCTTTTACCTTTCATACTGATGTTGCTGTTCATGTGGAGCCAGCTAAAAACTGGACTGTTTTGGTAAAATGTCTATCTTCACACTAGAAAATGTCTTACATGAAGCCACCAAGAAAAGCAAATTGATTGTTAACCAGGCTTCTGTTTTTTTTTAGATTTGTCCTATAGAGTAGTAGATAAAAGATACTCATTGCTGTGATTAGGAAAAACTTATCCTATAGTATAAAGTCGCTGTTTGTATTTCCTGCTATGGTATAATTCACGTATACAAATACAGCATATTTTTTCAGTCATCCAAAGAGGTTGAATCTGAGCTTAAAGCCTTAGATCTTGTATAGCAAATCCCTCCTGGAAGTACCAGGCATGTTTTTCTTTTTTACCCAGTAATAGGATGGTGTCTACTAGACTAGTTTTTTTTCTGGGGGGAGGCCACTTGCTGCGGCCTACAGTTTTAAGAGGGTCTTTTTTTCAGTCAATGCCTACTAAGATTATCACTTTGAAAACAATGATAATTACTGTCTATTAAGATTGCCTAAGTGCAAATGGTGTCCATCATTCCATTAAAAAGACCCCCATTATATAAATTACTGTACTATAAAAATACATACCTTTCACATAGTAACATGAAGTTTGCACATTCTGCTTGTTAATTCAGTTATCTAGTAAATCCAGAAGATATGTCTTACCTCTTTATAAAAAAATCAGGTATTAGATGCTTATAAAGGCAAGGATACTCAAACTTTGTTTAACACTGTGGAGGCACAAACTTTATATTATTGCCCATGTATGCTCACTTTAATATTTCCACTAAACTTCTTTCAGATTTGTCAATGGAATTACAGTTGTTTCAGGATAAAATCATAACACTCTGGCTGAAGAGTTTAACACTGTACTCAATTGTCCATTAAAATAAATAATACAACAGCTGTCACTCTATCAAGGCATAAAATATGTCGTAACAATTTTTTATTATAGCTTAATCTAGTACATGTTTGGAGGTTTAAATATCCTATGAATCCAGGGTACACACATTTGGGCTTAAAGTTTAAAAAATGATGAAACTGACTCCTTTTGCTCTTCAAAATAATTTTCAAAAAATGACATATCAGCTGTCAACACAGGTTACTGTCAGACTATTCAGTGCTCTTTTCTACCCTTTAAGAGGATTGAGCAGATATGACTTGAAAAGAAACATTATGAATCCTGTCTTTGATGTAGACCTCTTCTACCATTTTCGAGGATTCAACAGATGTGACTTGAGAAGAAATATTATGAATACTATCTTTAATATAGACAAGGAAGATGTCAAATGTCAGCTAGAAAAATGCTAGTATGTAAACCGATCAGAAATGGCAACTCTGAGTAAGATAGGTTGCATTTAAACATACTATGTAGTCCTATTTTGAAGACTTTATCAAGGCATCTGAAATGTATTCAAAAAGGGCAGTTAAATACACTCATTCTTTCGGCTTTTCCCGGTTAGGGGTCGCAACAGCAGAACTCCCACCTGCTAATGATTGGCAGCGGATTTTTACGGTGCCGAGTTGCCAGCCCGACGCCCAGCCTTCAAAGAAGGCACGCCCATTCACGCACGCACCTGGCTGCATGTCTTTAACTTCACTCGGCCACGGGGAGGACATGCAGACTCCACACAGAAGGCACTCCAGCCAAGAATTGAACAGGAGAACCTCTTGCTGTGAGGTGACAATGCTAACCGCTGCATTGCCAGACCAAAATATCCTACTCTCCTTACTACGTGAATGCCCCATTTCAATGTCATTTCTTTCCATTTGATTTGTAGTCTTCTGCTTGAGCAATATATAGGAGTCTTAGCTGTGTAGTTCTAAAGTATCCTTTCAAATCTAGTAATCCTAATCTTGCTCTTTTAGGAAAACCAACTTCTCCTACTTAACTCTTGCCATCTTTTACCTCCTAAACAAATTTATTCCATTCTTTATTATGGTCCACAGCTTCTATGCTGACTGATAAAAATGTCTGACCTGTATATACAACTAAAGGTATGATCAACATTCTCTTTGCTTCTCTTACCATAGATATCCATAATCAAGAGCTTCCAGATTCGCAGTTTGTGTACTACCTTTTGTTTAGTTTCTTACCAGATATTCTTAGCTGCCATAATAGAATCCTTTATAATCCAAACACCCAAAGACTTCATCGTATTATTCCCCCATAAATAAGGACATGCTAAAGCAATTCATGTGTGGCAACACAGTTTACTGCTATAGCCTTGGTTTTTATCATTTATTTTATACCCTAAAAACATGGAACCATCTCAAAATGTTCCACAACATTAAAATATTTTCTAAATATATCAAATACAAAATAATATAATCTGCAGATGAGGCCAATTTTTCTTGAGTACAATACAAAATACACCCTTGAATTTGTGAATCCTTTGTTTTCTTTGCCAAAGTATAAGGCAGAGAAAGAAAAGGAAGACACCCCTGTCTTGCTATCCTCAAACCCAACTCATCAGAGTGGAACCCTCCCACCTGGATTCTTGTCTCGGACCCTTTATATATCTTCCTAATTAATCTCATTACTCTGTCTTGAAACACACATGCTGGCATTGCCCTACTCATAAAATTCCATCTAAGTACTGAATGCCTTCTGTGTGTCAAGACCAACTAACAATGAGTACTTCTTGCACTCTGATTCCCTTACAATAGTCATCGTCATGTTAATATTGACAAATATTTGTCTCCCCAACACAAAGCCACACTGATCCATAGCTATCACTTTTGGCAACACCTTAGCAATTATGGTAACTAGTCTAGACAGATATTTTATAGTAATGGTTCAAAACTTGAGACTGATCTATATATGAAGTTGGATTTAAAGGGTCTTTGCCCATGTTGAGAAGTACAGCCACTACATCTTTCTTCCGATATACTGGTACACTCTCCCGCCTTTTAAAATATTGCTAAATAAAATCTCCAGATCTTCATCACCTTTCCCTTCGAATTTCCAAATTTCCACATGGATACCATCTGCTCCTGGAGACTTCCGTGTTGATTATACAGCACCATTATTTCATCCTTTCTCATCTTAGCTATCTGTTCTTGAGCTTCATCTTCTTCTAACCTTGACATATCCAAGTCTTGCATAAATGTTTCCATTTATGTATTTTCATGGTTCCCCCATTCCTTTGCTTTGTACAGATTGTCACAGAATTCCCACAAAATCTTGGAAACCTCTATAGGACCTCTTTTTCTAGACAAATAAATAGGTGTTGCTAAGCTAAGAGAGTCTATTTTTTGTTCCACAAGTCATTATCCTAATAGTTTTTAATGCTCTTGGTGGTTATCAAAAATACTTGCTTAACAGTGACCCTTATAAACTCATGCATATTTTCAAAATACGTCCTTATTTTCCCTTTAGCACTTAACAGTTGTTCCTCCCCTTGTTCCACAAAATTCTCCATCTGCAACACTTTTACCTTTGATAATCCCCCTAAATAATTCATATTACACCTTTTTCATTGCTACAATATTTTTAAATTTCATTTTATTTTGCTCTGTTCCTATCCCTAATGAAAAAAAATTTAAATTCCCTAGCAACTCTTGAATCATTTTCACTACTACTTCCTTAAAACCCCCTCTCTTTAACATGTACATAAAAAAATTTAGTTGCAAACATTATATATCACTTCTAATCTATTCAGTTATTGTCAAACATTACACAGCACATTCATATCCTGCATTCTTTTAAAATTCGCTCCTCTTCTGCATGTACTGTTCCCACAATTCACATTTTTTCTATATAATTTGCTCCTACTCTTTTCTAAAGATTCCAAATCTAGTTGTTTTATCTCAGTTACTATATTCACTACTTCTAGTAAAGTTGGTTTAGACTTTGATTTCTATTTTCTGGTAACTGCTTTTTTTGGCAGCCATCATAATTAGAATCAGCAAGGCCTTATTAAGTCCAGGCAATTCCTATTCTGTATCATAGCTCAAAAAATCAATTCCTTAGTTACACCAATTTGCTCACTCAGTATCTCTGAGAGCACAGTCTGCAGGGAATCTTTAAAGTCTGCCAAAAAACTCCCAGAAAATATGTTCTCAATTACCTGTTACTTCCCCATCACACCTTCAACATTTGTAATCTACTTGAGGAAAAATTCTTTGATGTCTACTTGGGTTATAAAAATACTTATATAAACACTTCCAGGCAAACATAATCATCTAGATTGTGTTGCCTATTTAGGAGACATACATATATCACCCCATTGGTTCTTTCTGAATTACTTATTCAGTCTCTCTTCCCAATCATTTGTACCCTCCTCCGATTCTTCTGTTTGATTCTTATAGTTAGTTACACCAATTTGCTCACTCAGTATCTCTGAGAGCACAGTCGGCAGGGAATCTTTAAAGTCTGCCAATAAACTCCCAGAAAATATGTTCTCAATTACCTGTTACTTCCCCATCACACCTTCAACATTTGTAATCTACTTGAGGAAAAATTCTTTGATGTCTACTTGGGATATAAAAATACCTATATAAACACTTCCAGGCAATGTTTTGTATGCTCTGCTAACTATTCCTTTTTTAACAGCAGCTTCTGTTTTAGATTCTACTAAAAACTCTAGCAGCATGGGTCTTTCACTTAGGATCCCCCTATTTCTTTCTCTTTGCCTATACTCTGATATCAATCCATGATAGGTAAGGCAATCTCTAGCCTGCAGTCCAAATAAATTCTTGGTCTCTTCCCATTCTATCTTTTCCTCTCTAAATTGTTTTGCTCCCAATAACTTGGTTCTCTTACCAATTTTCTCGAATAAAATTGCAGCCCCCTCTTGCCTATTATTTGTATCCCTAATTGTAGTCATCTCTGTCGACAGAATCTGCTTTCTACATTCTCTTGTTAGCTTAGTTCTTAGAATACTTTGTTTCCTTATGAATATATATTTTTTTAATTTCTCCAAGTCTTTTGGGTTTCTAATACCATGACGGGAATGGACCCCAATCCTTAGTCAAAGTACATTTAAATTTCATGAAATTAATATTGTTTCACTCTTTGATGTCAGACAAAAGGGCGCTTCACAGCACTCGCAATGTGCCCAGTAATGACTCCTTCTGTAATTCATACGGAGGTACATGTATCGGTAGCATATCTAAATAAGATTCTAGACTCTTTTTTTATAAGACCAATTGCTCCTACTACTATTGGAACTATTTGGGTATCTTTTTTCCACATTGCTCTCATCTCTGCTTGCAAATCCTGATATTTTATTACTTTGTGTTTCTCTGTGCATAGGACACTGTAGTCAGTGGGTGTGACAAATTCAATTATCAATGCTACTCTTGTTTTCTTTTCCTGGACCACTATATCTGGTTTTCTTGCATCTATCTTTAAAATTGTTGGTAATGGATGATCCCATGTGATGTAGACTTCATCATTTTCTATGATGCTTTGTGGCTCATGTTTCCTGTGCTTTATAGCCATTTCAAAACCCAATCCAAAACACAATTCCCAGTGCAACAGTTGCATCACATTACTGTGCCTTTCAGTGTACAGTTCTTCTGCCATTATTATGTCACAGCCAGCAACGAGGTGTACAACTGTTTCCAGTTTGGTTTTACAAAACCTACATTTGTTTGTTTCTCCCACATGTTCAATAGACTTTGTAAACCAGCGTGTAAGTAGCACACTATCTTGAGCTGCCAATATTAACCTTTCATCTCCTGGTTTGAATTCACCTCTCTAACCAGTCCTGCATTTGTTCCTGATCAACATGAGGTTCTCCCAGAAGTGTTCTATACTTGCAACTATATTTATGCATTTTCCACATTTCTTGCATTTTCATCTGGTCCTTCACCTTATATTCTTTCTTTTGTTTTTTGGCACATTCAGTTGCTGCCTGATTTTTATCTACTTCTTGTTTGATTTCCATTCCTGCTTGACAATGACATGCTTTCTGCTAACTTAAGCAGGGAAGTCATCTTAGATTTATTCTCTTCATGTTTCAAAACTTTCAGTACATTTGGGTCTCGTGATGTCAGCAGATATGTGTGGAGTCCCACAATTGCAGATCTATACATATAATCAATTTCAAGAAGGCCCTTCCCACCTTCAGAATGGGGAATATATAATCTTGGTATGCACTGATTTTTATAAATCGTTTGGTGAGCATGAAGCATCCTTCTTATTTTAGTATCTAATTTATCCAACATGTTTTGGGGCCAATCATTCCAAAGCTGTAAGTTAGGACAAGAAGAGCAAATCGGTTTAGAGCTTGGATTTTGTTCCTAGACTTCAATGCTGTTTTCAGGATTAATTTAAAGTGTTCTAAAATATTCCTTACTAAGTTTTACTTGCATTTGTTCATGTTTTATTGCTGATCCTTCATCATTTCCCACATATGTATACAAACCCTCTTGCTCAAGTTCACATTTTTGTCCCAAACTGATGTTTTCCTTTTGCTGCACTAAAGGTTGCTTTTGCACATTTATCAAGGCCAAATGACATTCTAATATCATCTGAAAAAGTTTTGACAACCTGCAGCTGTGCTTTCAGTTCCTTATCTGATGAGCTATACAGTTTTAAATCATCGACAAACAGAAGATGAGAAGTCTTTAGACTGCTGTTTTCTAGGAGCCAAATTGTAGCCATGGCCTAAGCTGTTAAGTAAACAGTTTAATGGGTTAAGGGCAAGGCAGAAATGCAGTGGTGACAGTCATCATGGAATATCCCCTTTGAATTTGTATCCCTGGGATAATAGTTTGCCTTTGTCATGGTTTAATTGCAAAGTGGTCTGCCATTGTTTCACGCCAACTGTAACAAAATCGATCTGTATGGTTATTGTTATTCTTCTTAAGGATCTGCATCCAAAACCCCAGTCTTTCCTTGTTTTTTGAACTTCCTCCATTTCATCATCATCCCTTTCCACTTTGAATTACAGGTTTCTGCTTGCACTATGCATAGGAACCTTAACTGTGTAGCTCTGAAATATCTCTTCAAAATTGGGTAATTCCAAACCATCTTGTTCAACTGGAAGAATCAGCTTATCCCACTTGACTCTTGCCATCTTCCCCTCCCAGATAAAATCCTTCAGCTCTTTATTAATTGCTATCTGCAACTTTTCCTCTCGTGGATAAAAATATGCCGGGCCCATGTATAAAACTAAACTGACTAAAACTATTTTAATTGCTTATATCTTGCTGTCCATATCCAAATAACAGCATTTCCAATTAATCAGTGATTCTTTGTTTAGTCTCTTCCCACATATCTTCAGCTGCCACACCAGAATTATTTTAATCCATTCGCCTAAGTACTTAATTTTATTATGTTCCCATAGATATGGATATTACTGAACAAATGTGTGTGTGGGTACATAAGTTATAGCTATTGAGTTTGTTTTAGCTTCATTAATTTTGTATCCTGAAAAGATATGAAACTGCCTCAAAATGTTCCACAACACTGAAATGTCCTTTTCTAGTTTTATCAGCTATAAAATAATATAATCTGCAAAATACAGGCAGCTTTTCTTGACTACCTTACCAATTATATTCTTGCTTTTCTGAGTCTCTCTATTTTCTTTGCCAGTGGTTCTAAATATAGTGCAAATAACAAAGGGGTAAGAGGACACCCCTGCGCGATTCCTCTACTCAAACAGAAATTATCGTAGAGAAACTCACCCACTATAATTTTTGCAACTCTTAGGGGTGTGTTGTCGATATGAGAGTTAACAGGGGTGGAAGACTTCCCAATGAATAGTATTATGCATTTCTTGGCATAAAGTTTTAGTACATGGCTCTGACACCAGTTGTTTGTCTGTGTCAGCCCTACCTGGAGAACATTTGTACTAATGAGCGACTCAATGATGGGTCTTTATTTGAAATCAGCTGCAAATTTAGTCATCCAGAGGCAAATGACATTGGCCTTGACATCAGAAAAGTAAATGCTAAAAAGGAGCAGTCCAAGGACCGATCCTTGAGGGACTCGCTTGTGACTGGATTCTTTGTAGAAATGGACTCCCCAATTCAAAATTCCAGGGTCATGCCTGTGAGCCAGCTGGCTATCCAATGGGTGACGCAAGGGTATGTACCTAACTTCATAAATTTGTCAACAATACCAGAGTGGAGTATTGTGTCAAATGCCTTGGTCAGGTCAAAGTAGTCAGTGTGAACCATTTTGCCATTCATTTCTTTGGTGAACTTCTCAAATAGGTCCACCAGGTTCAGTAGTCATGACTTGCCCTTGATGAAACCAAACTGGGTTGGGTCCAGCTTCTGGAGGTTTCCTAGGTCATTACTGATCATTTCTGTGATAATTCTTTCCATGGCTTTGCATACGAGACTAATGAGACTTATGATCTGTAGTTTCCAGGGTCTTTAGCTGGCCCAACTTAGTGAAGAGGGATAACAGTTGCTGTTCTCCATTCATGAGGCACAAAACTTCCTTGGAGGCTACAGTTAAATAGCAATTCCAGAGGGGCTGATAGGTCATGCTTCATGGTATTTAGAAGGCATCCTGCAATATTGTCTGGGCCCACTGATGCAGTGTTCTTGGCCTTAAACAGAGCATTAAGGATCTGCTCCCTAGTGAAAGCAGGGGTAGTTATATTTCATATGTTCATAGGTGTGTACTAGGCTAATGGCCCTGGAGCCTTTACAAGCAGAGCCCATAGAAGGGCCATGGCATTGTGCAACCAGACGTTAGTTCCCAGTGCCTCTATTAAGTAGAGCAACTGGAGTGCTCCCCTTTCTATTTCCCATCCACTCATAAAGATTTCTCTTGAAGACGGCCAGTGAGCTGCTTTGCTTGACATGTATGGGAAGTCCATTCCAGAGCATGGGCAGTCTCTGGGTTATGAACCTGTCCCTCCAACATTTCTGTTGATTGTGGTAATGAGGATGAGGTCTCTGGAGTGTATGGTGTGGAGGGATTGGATTTCTTTAGATGTAGCATTTCTAACATAGCTGGTTCAGACATGGCTTTGTAAGTCAAGAAGGGATCACCTCTTAGTAGACGATATGAGACAGAGAATAGCTGGAGTTTTTTTAATCTGTCCATGTAGGACATGTTTAAGGCCTAGGATCCTCTTCGTGAGGTACATTTGTGACCTTTCCAGCTGTTGCATGTGTCTAGTGAGGTACATGCCAAATGGGGCATTATACTCGATGATTAGCCCATTGAGGGAAGAGTAGAGAGAGATGATAACCTCTTTCTTCCTGGATGCAAAACCTTGGTAATGAGATGTGCCACATAGGACTTTTGACAACGGTGGCAATGTGGTGGTTGAAGGAGAGGTTGCTGCTGACCTGTGTCCCCAAGACCTCTTATAACGCCTTCTGTGTTCAGTCGGCTCCCATTGATGTGGTAATTAGTGGGATTTGAGTTTTCCCCAAAGGGGATGATGATGCATTTTTTGGCATTAAGCTTAAGGCCATGGTTTCAACACCAGTCATTGGTCTCAGTGAGGTCTTTCTGTAGGATGTCTACATCACTTGGGGAGTTAATAATGACTGCCAGCTTGCAGTCTGTGAACTTGGTCAGCCTGAGCCCTTCTGTGTTGGCCTGAACTTCTGAGAAGTAGATGCCAAACAGGAGAGGACCCAGGACCGATCCCTGTGGGACTCCACTCATGACTGGTCAGCAGTCTGACTTGGAGTCCACTACTTTCACACTGTGGGTTTTATCTGTGAGCCAATTTGATGGTATTTTCTGAGGGAAGGTGGAGGGGGTGAGAGAGGCAAAGTTGGAGCTAAATTTGTTGGCCAGTAGGTTTGCATCTTCTGCCTCACTATAGGTGGCTCCATTTAGAATGAGCTATGCACACAATTGTGTATTGCCTTTGAGGTTTCGGACATAGCTTAATAATGCCTTGTGGTTGTCCTTGGCCTTGGAGACCAACCTAACCTCAAATTTGACTTTGGTAGGCTTTATTTGTCATCTGAATTGTTTATTTAGTTTGATAAGTGTGCCTTTATCCTGCTAGGTGCTGCACCTCCTAATTTTTGCCATGATTTTCTTCTTTCTGTTATACAGCCTGTTGATGTGATGCCTCCAGGGTGGCTTGTTTTTTGAGTTAGTTCTGTACTTCCTGATGGGTACAGCTGCTTCTACGCAGTTATTAACATGCTTGTATAGGATTTCTGTAAATAGTTTCACTTAGGCAGCAGTGTTCTCAGGGTTTATGGGAGCTTGAAATTTTGCCAGATTATCACTTAATAGTAGGAAGTTAGACAGAGTACCTCATGAATATTCCAGGGTTAGCTGGGGTTCCAGGTTTTATTTGTACTTCAAAGGTGACAATTTTGTGGTCTGACCTTACCAGAGAAGACATTACAGTAGGGTGTGTGCAGCAATCTCCCACATTAGTGAGGATCAGATCCAATATTGTGGCACCCCTGGATTGTGTATTGATAATCTGGGACCAGAGAGGTTGTTTAGAAAATCCAGGAATCTCTGTGCCTGAACATTTGGTGTTTTATAAAATTCTCAGTTAACAGTGGGGTAACTGGGTTGGATAGTCAGAGTTTCCAATACATTTAAATGCATTGTATGACTTTATTGGGCCTATAGGTTGCAAGGAAGTGGTACTGGATTTTGTCTATGGTGATTTGAACATGGATAAGCTCAACTGCACTGCCCTGACTGGCCAGCCTTGAGATATATTTATTTTTGAGGTAAATCAAAGCACCTTTAACTTTAGTCATTGTCTGTGTAGTAGCTGGTCTAAATGTGTGGAAGGCATTATAACCTTGTACTGCCGGTGTAGTCTCCACAGTTTTAAACTGTGTCCCAGTGACAGCAGACGTCAGCATTCTCTAGGATGAAGAGAGCATCTAAGGAGTGCATTTTTTTGTTTAGACTCCTAGCATTGAACAGTAACACATTTAGATTTTCTTGTTTTTTAATTTTCTATGTTAGAAGTACTTTCAGTTTGGTGTTGCCTAAAAAAGGCATTATGGGGGAGAACATTGTTTTAGCTATTTGAAAGTTTATAAGGGAGTGGTGCAGACCATTTCTGGCAAAGCAGTGTGGTCTACTGACCATCTCCTTTCACACTGACAAATATTACATCCCCTTAGAATGACACCAGAAACTAAGCCAATTATTAAAGTTGGTAATCTTTTGTTCATATTGTGGCATCATCCTCAGAGAACGTAAAATGCTGCTGACAGCTGAAATTAAATGCCACTAAGCCATTGAGACTCAATGATTTCATTTCGATTGGTAGCGAACTGAAAAACAGAGCAACAAGAGTGCAAAAAATGTTTTCTAGAGTATGACTTTCTTATTGTTTGTTTTTATTGGTCAACTTTTCCTTTTGCAGCACAAGATTGATCTTTGTAGTTCTACTAATTCATTGGACAGCATGTGTGGTGTGTATTTACATAGTTATTCAAGAGGTGTGGAGTTTGATTTTCAATTTTCATTGGATGTTTTTGTAAGGTACCTGATTGAAGTTATCCCTGTTTCTCATTTTACTATTGGACAAAACTGAGGGAGAATGTGTGTGCCTATGTGTTTTTATTTTCTGTTTGCTAAATACAAGTTATTCAATGGTTCTGAGGATGGCAGTAGATGATGAAAGTGCTTAACCATAGGTTTTAACTTTGGGAATAAAAGCTTGCTGCGAAGTTTGGGCTATCTGGTCAGTTTTACTAAAATGCTGCTCAGTGCTAGGCTCAGATCAGCCTGGGACACATTCTGAGAGCTCCATGATGTTTCTATTTATATAGTCTAGAGAAGTACACATCTCAGATCATTTACACCCACATGGACTATGAGTCATACTAGTACTTGTGGTGCAATGACCCAAGTGCGTGCATAATGAAGTGGTTCCTGGCATTTGATAAAGAACTGAGGTTACTTTCTCCTTACTCAGCCTGGTGAGAGAGACATCAGTGTGTCTCACAATGGCATCTCCAATGACCAGAATGTTGGATTGTGCGATGGCCATATTCTCAGTGTGTTTGTGTATACTTTGTGGGCATGGCAGACAGATTTCAAAAACCCAGTGCACTTGTGTTTGCCAGTAATATTGCTGAAAAGTGTGTGAGCAAGAGTATGACATTTTCATAAAGGCTGCATTTTCTGATAAAGATGACCATACAAAGGCATTTGTTTTACTTAATTTAGTTGGGTCAGAAGTTATAGAAAGGAAGCATTCATTTCTGCATGCACCTGCTATGTATACAGGAGAGGGGGGAAGCCATCATATTGTTGTACTGGCTGAGACAAGGGAGGACCCAGAGTGCTTAAAACATACATTTAGAGAAATGTGTAACCTCCAGAGAAATTTTACAATAGAAAGGGACTTATTTTATGCAAGGGATCAATAGCTTGGTGAAACTTTTGCAGCATATATAACTGACCTAAGAAATAAGGCTAAAACTCGCAAATTTGGTAACTTAAGGGATGAGTTGATAAAGGACAGACTTGTGTGTTGCATAAAAGATGATTCTGTGAGAAAGATTTTGCTTCATAACAATGATTTAACTTTGAATAAGGCCATTGAGATTTGTCAAATATACAAGCTCACAGAAAAGCACGCACATATGCTTACAAATGAGAATAGCTCTAGAAAGCACAGTGCTAAAGCTCATGTTGATAGTATGCAGCAAGTTATTAAAAGAAACAGGCCCAAGCACATGGCAGCAATTGCAACCCCTGCAGCACTTGCTGGTAAACCCCAGAACTTTCTAGCAAATTCCAGACTTTGCACAGTCTCAGTGAAGCAAAAGCATGAGGTAGCAAACTCAAAGCATGGATCCCAACCTAGTTTTATTGCCAACTGTGTGTGTAATTGTGGTGAAAGCCATGAATCAGGGAGAAATGTTTTGCTTTTGGTCAACGGTGCCACAAATGCAATAAATGGAATAATTTCAAAAGACTTTGTAAATCAAAAGGCCCACATTTTTTCATTAAAAGCGAACATTTTAAGCAATCAGTTAGACAGTGGCAACCCTACCCTTTATGTTAATGGTGCGTCAGTGCTTCATGAAACAGTCAATGCAGTAGATTAAGGGTAAAGAATTAAGTATTTTGTACTGTTCGGATAAATGGGAAACGCACAGAGCTCAAGGTTGATACATGTTCCAAGTGCAATGTTAATGTCTTCAGAAACATTTGGTAGAGTGCGTCATGGTGAAAGGCTTGATTGGCAAGGTGTGCGAAGCTTGTTGCTTATGGAGGTGAAGAAATTCAAACTGAAGGCTCAACAGTGCTTTCATGTTACTATGGAGAAAGAAGTTACAACCTATTATTTTATGTGGTCAATAGGCACATCCAGTCATTATTAGGGCTCAGAGACAGTTTGAAAATGGGACTGCTTTAATTTAATAAAGAAGTCCATCATGTTAGCTTAAAAGATCACTATTTTAATTTTGCCCAGTACATTTCTTCTACCTATGCTGACCTTTTCCAAGACAAACTAGGCAAACTTCCAGTTGTGTACTTCATGAAGTTAGACTCAGAGGTCAGTCCAGTTATCAGGCCAACACACAAAGTTTCAATAGCCATGTAGGACAGAGGCAAAGTAGAGTTTGACAAAATGGTATGACAAGATGTGATTTGTCCAGCTGAAACTCCAACTGAATGGGTATCTTCCATGGTGGTAGCTCACAAGAAAACGTCAGATGACATCAGAATATGTATTGACCCACGAGATTTGAACAAAGCACTTAAAAGACCTCATCATCCAAAGCGCACAGTCAAAGAAGTCACAGCCTTGATGCGAAATGCCACTATTTTTTCTGTCTTAGATGCAAAGAGTTCATTTTGGCAAATTCAGTTTGACAAAAAAAATCCTCATTGCTTACTTTAAGTACTCCATTTGGAAGGTACAGAGTTTTGAGAATGCCATTTGGGATAAATTCTGCAAATGAAGTCTTTCAGTGTGCAAAGCAGCACATTTTTTTCTGGATATCTTTGTGCTATTATAGTAGATGACATACTGGTAGGAGGTTGTGATGAAGCAGAAAATGGCAGAAACCTCAGAAAAGTTATAGAAAGGGCACATCAAGTGAATCTGAAGCTCAATCCACATAAATGCAAATTCAGGCTACAATTAGCCATTTATTTACAAGTACAGTCCTACGACCAGACCCTTCAAAGCAAACAGCCATTTTCGAGATGCCAGCTCCAGGCAATGTTCAAGCCATGCAATGTTTTCTTGGCATGGTCAACTACCTAGTCAAGTTCTTTCCAGATTTGAGCTATCGGGACCACTCAGAGAGCTGACGTGCAAAGATGTATCCTGGTCTTGGCTAGAGCAACACCAAAGAGCATTTGATGTCCCGAAACAGAGACTTGCTAGTCCACCAACTCTCAGATACTATGATGCTCACAAACCAGTTATACTTACCAATGATGCTTCGGAATTTTATCTTGGTGCAGTCATTCTACAAGAGGATCAACCTGTTGCCTGTGTATTGAGAACGCTTACCCAAACTGAGCTGTAGCATGCCCAGATACAGAAAGAACGTTTGGCAATTCTGTTTGCATGTTCAAAGTTCCATGGCTATGTTTATGGGAGACCTATCCAGATCGAAACAGATCACCAACCATTAGTCACTATCCTGACAAAGCCAATGCATTCAGCTCCAGCCAGACTGCAACATATGATGCTGAGATTGCAAAACTACAATTTCAATCTTGTCTACAAGAAAGGAAAACTTGTTTATCTTGCTGATAAATTATTCAGTTCACCCAAAAACACAACAGACCAGCACGAGAATTAGAACCTTGATTTTGAAGTCATAGAAGTGAGAAACTTTTCCTCCACACATCCTGAAGAGCGGAGAGATCACACAACCACAAATCCAATGTCACAAAGGCTCAACCACTTTATCAATCAAGGATGGCTGTCAAAGCAATCTAGTTTACCTCAAGAAGTGCAACCTTATTTTCCATACAGACATGAGATTTTGTCTGACAAAGATATCATTATGAAAGGTCCAAAAGTAATTGTTCCAAAGTCCTTGCAACCAGAGTACATTACTACCTTGCATCATGGTCACCCAGGAACCGAATCTACCAAAAGAAGGGTGAGATTACTATTATTTTGGCCTTCTATGTCACAAGACATTGAGAGAGGACTTTCATCTTGTTCAGTGTGTAATAGTACAAAGCCACATCAACAGAAGAAACCACTTCGGGTTAATCAGATTCTGGAACTACTTGGTCGACAGTAGCCACTGATATCTTTGTGTGGAATGGTCAATATTATTTAGTGTTAGTAGACTCTTACTCCAAATGGTTCGAGACTGACCTACTTCCTAACCTAGCATCCAGTACCGTCATTACAAAGATGAAGCGTCATTTTGCTGTTCATGGAAGCCCAAAAGTTGTTTCTGTCAATGGTACACAGTCTACAAGCCAACAGTTCAAAAGATTTGCAGAAGAATGGGACTTTACTCATGTCACAAGTAGTTCAGAGTACCCACAGTCAAATGATTTGGCAGAACATGCAGTGCAAAGTGCAAAACAGTTATTTGAGAAACCAAAATGTGACAATAGTGATGTTTTTCTGAATCTCTTGCCATTTTGTAGTTAGCTGTTGAGATGTAAGCATGTATGTATGTATGTATGTATGTATGTATGTATGTATGTATGCATGCATGCATGCATGTAAGCTCTGTTTATTAACTAGTTCATTCATATTTACTGATGCTGTTATCCATCTTGATGTGTTTGTATGTTTTAAAGCATTTGAACGAAACACCAATTCTTCTTGTTCTATTTGTTACAAATAAATGAGCAACAGCATTGTTGAAATTTATTTTCTTTTACTCAAATGATTTTTACTTTGATGAACTAACAATAATTTAATACATTCATAACATTCAATAACTATTTACAATATTTACATTCAGCCTGACAAAAAGGATTCAGATAGAAACATTTGTATTTAAATAATAAGTTAATATATAAACTATGATAGTTAGGAAGAGTTTGGTTCCATCTATAGGGTATCATTCAAATTCAAAACTTTCCTCCACGGACTTTTAACCAATGGCTTAGAAAAAGTTCTTAACTCTTTAGTTCTTTTCTCCATTAGTATGCATTTCTTCAGCGATGACAGGAATTCCTCCATTGTGGGTGCTACATTTCCACCTTCTAGTTATACATTTTCTGGCTATTGCTAATATTGTCCACAACAAATACAGTTCATCTTTATTCATATTACTATTAACAACATTCAATAAAATTAAGGACTTTGTCAAAACAAATATATCAGTATAGATAGTTTGAAGAAATTTGTTAATCTCATTCCAATATGGTTTAATATTAGTAGTCATAAAAATATTAGACCAGTCAGCATTAGTGGACAGATGACATCTCCAACATAACTTGCTGTTTGAAGGGTTAATTTTTCTGAGAGTTTATCAGGTGTCAAAAAGGATCTGTGTAGAAATTTCCAATGAAAAATCCTCCAGAATTGTGAGTAAGAAGTTAGTTTAACTGAAAATAAAAATATTTGTTTCATCTTCCACTGATAATGATACTTGAAACCCTTTAGTTTGGTATTGCCAGTAAGAATCTTTAGGAGCTGTCTTATAGACAATTAAAATGTTATATACACATGATAATTCATTCTTAACATTGATATTATTATACAGAATTCCAAAAATCCAGTTTATAATTTTTGGTACAGTTTTGAAGGATGAGTTATGTATTATTCTACACAGATCCTTAGTGTATGCTGTGACACACTGAAGAACCAACCAGTCATTAGAGGATAGGCCACAGGTTGACAATACACTTTGCGTGTTCAAAGCTCGTTTGTTTTTAATACATTACAACCAACAAAATAAGTTATTATTTTCCCATAAACCAAAAATCGCTCTGTGTTTTATCAGGAAAATCCCTTGTAAGAGTAAATGGTATTAAAAATCGATGCCACAGTTTTATATCTAAATGTGTGTTAATGAATTTTCTAAACACATATAAAATATTGTTTATTAGTGTTAGTTTGGTTAATTTTGTTGTACTGTACTGTAAATTTAAACTTAAATAGTGCCATATCTTTTTATCTTTGTCAGTTACCAAAGCATTCTTTGATAAACAATTTTCATTTATTAGTATAATAGAGTGTAACTGTTTCCAACTGGAAGAGTATCTAAGATTTATCCAATTCATTACTATTTTAATTATAGATGCCTTTATAGAAGTTTCAATGTCTGGGAATTTTAACCCCCCTTGTTCCCATTTTCTGATATGAGAATATGCCACTCTTTATTTTGGGGTACCATAGGAATTTCATCAGAGCTGAAGTGATTTCTTTAAGGATTTTCTTTCCTGTTGGAAGTATAAGGGCTTGTGCTATATATAATATTTTAGGTAACAAAAACATTTTTATCAGTTGTAACCTATCATCAAATGTTATAAACAAATTATTCCATTTGCTTATTAATGTCTTGATTAAGTCTATGGCTTTAGCATAGTTAAGCTGTACGGTTTCCTCTATATTCTTGCCTAGGAGCATTCCTAAATAGTCTAGAGTTGAAACTTGGTTTCCAATAATATGATTAACTTGAACCTGTATGTTCTTTTTTTATTTAATAACAAACATTTTGATTTAGATTTGTTGGAGAGTCCTGAGATTTTTTGGAAATGTGTTGTTACTATATCCACTTCACCTAACACTTCCTTAGAGTTGGGTAAGGTAAGTAAGACATCATCAGCAAACATTAGTATTTTAGACATATATTGGTCATATATATTTATACTTCTTATCTTTGGGTTATTATGTATTAAAATGACAAATATTTCTATGGCCAGAGCAAATAGGATAGGGGACATGGGACATTCTTGTCTAGCACCTCTAGTGATTTGGATTGCTTTGGAAGTAAAGGGACCTAATTTGACAAATACTACATTACTTTCATAGATTTTCTTTACCGCTGTTATAAAAAAGGGGGGAAAATCAAATAACTGTAAGACTTTAAATAAATAACCCCAATTTAAGGAGTCTAATGCCTTTTGAATATCTAGACCTATAATCAATGATTCATGGTTTCCTCCATTGAGGTAATATATCAGAGTTACTACTCTTTTAATATTATCCTGTGTACGCCTGTTATGTATGAAACCAGTTTGTTCTTCATTAATTATTTTAGATATGGGTATTTTCAATCTATTGACCATAATTGACATAAAAAGTTTATAGTCATTATTCAACAAAGAAATTGGTCTATAGGAGTTGCAATGATTAGGGTCCTTATTTTAACATACGGAAATTGGAGAATATCTCCAAGGAGGAATATTTGCTATTGTTTGAACTTCAAGAAAGGTTTTATGTAGGAGAGAGATTATAGAAAAGGGAACAATCTATACATTTCAATAATTAAGCCATCTATTCCAGGTGCTTTATTAGACTTACTTCCTTTAATCCCATCTATAATTTCCTTTTGAGAAATAGGCTTTTGTAGATCTAACTTAACTTCCTCAGGAATTCTTGTTATGTTGGGAACTATATTCTCTAACTTCTCACATTCATTTGTACTTATTTTATCTTTATGATGCTCTGCATAATGATAATTAAAAACCTCCAGAATGTGCCCTATGTCCGAGACTTTTTTCCTTTTCCCTTCATGAAAGATACTATCAATGTTATTAATTTTTGATTGTATCTTAACTTTCATAGATAGGTTATGAATATGCTTAGGAGAGGTAACATAAAAATTTTATTTCAGTTTTTCCATTAGTTTTATGGGATAATATTTCATTGTATTTCTTATCTGCATCTTCTATTTTCCTCTTATTATCTGTAGCAATTAAGTTTTTATTTCATTTAAGAGATATTTGATTTTGGAGTTGCTGTAACTCTGAGTCCCATTCTTTAATTTTATTTTTGTACCAGCTAATGGTTTTACCATATAGATAGGCCTTAACAGAATCCCAAACCATAATTGCATTTGTTTCAGGTTTATAATTAATCTCTAAGAAAAGCTGAAGTTCAGAAGTTATCCAAGATTTTAAGTCTTTTTGTGATATATGAAGGAATCCTTGAAGTAATAACTAATTGACTGAATTCCAAGTGTATTGTTAACAACAGGGAATTATGATCTGAAAAGGGACAAGGTTGTATTGAAAAATTCAAGATTTTAGAATAAATATCTCGTGAGATATAAATTTCATCTATTCTAGTCTGGGTACCATGTCTATAGTCATGGTGTGAGAATAGTAAAGAATTTGGTCCCAAAGCATTAACGGTATCTTTTAATTTAAACATTTCTGTCCATTTTTTAACTGTTTGGCTGAGGGCAACAGTCTAGGAGATTTCCTATTGGTAGTTTCTGTAATATCTGTGATACAATTGAAATCACCTCCTAGTATAATATTACCTTTAGAAGTAGTTGTAATAAAGTCTAAGCATTTCTTAGCTAGTCCAACCCCCATACCTGGGAACCAGTATAAATTAACCACGGTCCAAATTCTATTATTAAACTTAAGTATAACTAAGGCCATGAGTCCATCATTATCTACATGTCTGTAAATGATTTGAGGATTTAAGAAAGTCTTTTTCCATAGAATTGTTACTCCTCTGGTCTTATTTTTATAAGAAGATTGAGCAAATATTGTATATTCCTTAGAGTCCCACATAAATGTGTCATTTATTTTAAAGTGTGTCTCTTGGAGAAAAACTACCTGAGTCTTGTTTAGTTTAAGATACCTTAGTAGGTTGGCTCTCTTATATGGGTTGTTTAAGCCATTAGTTTTTAAGGATATCAAAGTTAAATCCATATCAGAATTCTTTAAAGATAACAAATAATAAAGGAACTTGTATTAATAGAATCCTGTATACATAATACTCTTCCTGAGTAGACAAAAGAATATCAATTGTTATATTTCTATTTATCTCAATCCAAATAACTTTCCCCATGAAAGATAAAAGTAAAACAATTGTGTCAGGCATTTCAAAACTAGAAAAATAGTTAAATAACAAAAAATTAGCATATTTCATTCTGATATAAACTTTAATACACCCTATACATGGAATGAGATACATTCCTAGTCTAGCAAACAAAACTAAATCTGCTAGACTACCCATCCCAACCATCAACCCTTGTTGGTTCGAGCCCATGAAAAAAAAAATAAAAAATGGAGAACATATTATAAATTGAGAAAAATAGTAGTGATAAATAACTAATTAGATATTAATTCCAGTTAAGTTTTACAGATGAGTTACATACACTATTATTAGAAACATTAAACATGTATACAGTAATTATTCACTAAGGAAGCAAGAGACATATTAGGATATATATAATGTGAATGTAGTGTTTAATAGACTAAGGAAACATTAGCTTTATTAACAATCTAAATGATTACTCAAAATACCTAAGCATGTCATCTGTATTAGTTCTAATAAAAATGTCAAAATGGCAGAACAAATCAAATAATCTTTTAGCATTTGTATTTACTTGCCCTCTGAATAAATCTTATCATGACAAACTCCCACTAAATAAAAACTTCACAAGAACTGGGTGTTAGCACATAGTGAGTGTGTGTCATTCCCAAAAGATGTTAACATAGATTTTTAGAAATATTCCATAAGACATATTTGTCCTTAATTAACTCCTAAACTTTTGGAATAGCAGATGTTTAAATAATTGACTAAAATCAATAATAATTAACTGGCATCAGTTAGAATGACAAAAATTAGTAAAAAACATTATTTACATAAAACTTACTATGGATAACAGGTCTTAAAAGTGAATGACTCAAAGACAAAATTAAGATAGAGACAGCTGTAAATATCTACCATAGTAATAGGGTAATACTGAAACTTATAACTTGTTTGTTGTGTTATCACAAGTCATAGATATTACTGAGCTCTTTCCCTGTCATAAAGTGCTAATATTCTAAAATACATGAATTTTTAAAAAATTGAAAACATGACATCTGAAATATAAATAATACCTAGGATATAATAAGGAAATCAACATATTAAATGCAAAATAATTACAGTTCAATCAAAATTATTCATACATATATTTGCTAGGATTTAGTATGGTGTTTGAGTATCCTTACAGTTATTACCATTAGTCATGAGCATTTGTATAAGCCTATACACTAAACACTTGCTAATTACATAGGAAAGTTATTTATAAAGATCTATTAATAAATAATTCCAGTATATGAAATAGTGGCTGTAACTAACTGTTTACAAGAAAAAAATAACATTTCTGTATATATCTGATCACAAAATATAGTCACTATTATGAAAGGGAACCATGAATATGTTTGCAGACAGTGTAGCTCATAATTCTTGTAAAAGAAGCCTGCTATGCTATATTAACCAATCAGAGACTTGACATTCACAATTATGCTTGCATATACACATTAGATGTAATGTAATCTGATCTGCATGCATAGAATGCATGATGTCATGAGTTAAGTAAGAAAGCTTCACTTCTTAGATTTCAAACTGACATTTTCCCGCCCAGCACACTACACAGTACAGTTTCCTGACCTCACTTTAACTGTGTCAAAGTCTGCTTATTTACAGTAACGAATGCAACGTTTAACTGTCAGATACATCCAAACAGTAAAATAACATTCAATGCCAATGAGATAGAAAACAGTACTTTAACATTACACTCTACAGGAAACATAACTTGTAACCATTTAAAAACCTTGTGCCATAAAACATACAAGCATATAACTTTCAGAGAGACCCAATTTACATCAAAAGCCGGTAAACAGCTTTTTGTTCACACAGGTTTGTTTGTTTCTTTCGGCTTTTCCCGGTTAGGGGTCGCCACAGCGGAACTCCGGTCCGCTAATGATTGGTAGTGGATTTTTATGTACTGGGTTACCAGCCCTGACGCACAACCTTCAATGAAGGCACGCCCCATTCATGTATGCCTCCACACAGAAGACACTCTAGCTGAGAATCGAACGGTATAACGTCTTGCTATGAGGCGACAACGCTACCACAGCACCACCACTGTACCAATATATATTCTGAAACAATCAGAAGTTATAAATATTAAAAAAAAACTAATTAATATATACTAAAATCATAGATATGCCGTTATCCCATGCATCCAAAACAGTTTTGATAAATAATCTAAGCAGTGACTATGCCTGTGTAATAACTCAGAAGAACATTTAGCAGGACAAAGGGCTGCATATTATTTGAAATAAAGCATGTCATCTTAAGGTCATAAAAGCAAAAATAGCTTACTGTTCAGTTATATCACTCAATAAGCCACTAATATTATACTAATATACTAAAAGCATAAACAGTTATTTAATTTGTATATGAACAAAAAAGTATAGAAATAAAAAAGCAAAAAGTAAAAGACAAGCAATAAGAAAAACATTGTCATTACATACCTTACTTGAAGATTTTGCAAGTATAAAATAAATTAAAGTCCAGTTGCAGTAGATGCTTTGAGAGATTTAGTTGGGACAGCAATCTTTCACTCAGTTTTTTGTTTTTTACTTTTTAACATCAGTCCAAGAAGATTTATCAGTAACTCTCTTCAGAGATGCAGATGCCCATTCCATATCTCTTAGGTAAGGAAATCATGTTATTGTTTTTAATAAAGGCAGTGGCTTCCTCTAGGGCATTAAATTATCTCATTTCATTCTGATATAGAATTTTTATTCTGGCAGGAAAGACAAGCTGAGTTTTCATGTTATTCTGCTTTAACAGTTTTACTAATGGCCACGCTTTTTTCCTCTGTTCCAAAACCCTGGTAGAATAGTTATCAAACTTAATTGGGCTTTGATTAAATTTTAATGGACTTTTTTTTTAACTCCAGGCAGATTTTAGGACCAACTCCTTCTCCAAGTAGGATAGAAACTTTATGACTATTGATCTGGGAGAAGAGGATGTTGACACTGGCTTTCCTAAAGCTCTATGAGCCCTTTCAATACCAAAGGACAGACCCTTCTTTAAATCTAAAACCTCTGGAATCTGGGTATTCAGGAAAGAAATGATATCTTCTCCTCCAGTTCTCTCAGGGATGCCAAAAATCCTTATATTTGACATTCTCTCCTTGTTTTCCATGTCATCCACTTTATTGAGATGCCAAATGTTTTGTTTGATGAGAAAATCTTTCTGGCTTTCTTCTTCCTTCAGTCTTTCATCAAGATCATTCAGGGATGCTTCTAAGTGTGTTATTCTGGATTGATGCTGCTGTACAAGTTCCTTGAGAGAATCTGTTGGTTTCTGACAATTTTCCTTGAGGTTTTGTAAATTCTACTTAAAATCATCCATTATTAGTGAGAGTTCTTGTACAGCAGGTGTCACAAGCTGCATTTCTTTTTTTAAAGTCATGTCAGAATGAGAAGTCTTCAAATTGCTCATCTCCACAAATGCTATTTTATCCTTTATAATTTGACAGGAAAAAACTTTCCTAAGTTCGCCAAAGTTACTAATATAGTTTATACTTTCATCTATCAATTCTAAGTATTTTTGTTAAAATAAAATAAGTTATTTTCTGTTTTTTATATTCGTTTCATAGAGCTCTGAAAAACTGCTGCTACCAGTTGGCCATCTTGGCTCCACCCCCAGTACTGTTGAAATGTCAATGGTATATTTATAGGGAAAATGTCAACTCAAGGTGCCTGTGTCTAAACAGGGCACTGCTAAACACTTGAGGGGAAACTAATAAACAGGCCCTGATGATTTATAGATGAAGTATTTAGGTATATAGACTGAAGTTAGAAGCAAATCAAGCAATACTTACTGAAAAGAAAGAATTAGCTTGTCAAGAATGATGAAAAGAGGCGAGTTACCTGAATGGCTACAGCCTGGCTACTACTAGTGTTGGTCTCACCACCGCTTCACTCTGCTGGGATGCAATACTCCTTTGCCTCTTCTATCACCAGAAGCAAAACAGTAGCACCAATCCCAAGATAAGAAGCAGGCCACTGACTGTTTGGTGATCCAGTCTTGTCCCAGATGATGCAATGGTCTGTAGGCTTGTTGTAACTGCCTTGAATAGCAAACAGACCAATCAGGAAGGCCAACCACAGACATACAGTGTCCAACCAGAAACAGTCAGGAATCAATGCAGTCTGTTCTTACTCTCACCATGAGCAAAATACAAGCACAAATTCCAAGCTGGTTTCAGTGAAGCAGTTATTAAGCTTTCCAGTGAAGAGCAGTTTCCAGTAAATAATGCTCCTATTCTCCTTCTCTCACCAGGATCAAAACAGAAGCAATAATCCCAAGATAACTGCTTTGAGGCAGAATGTGGATTATCCAGTAATTGGTGGTCTTTGAGATGATGTTGCAAATTTTAAAGTTAAGATGGTAAAATAGGTTAATATCCTAAGCATAGCAGTGTGCACTAAGCAGTTAGATATGAAAGAGGGGTTAACATAAGCTTTATTTAAGTGGAGAGACACTAATTTTGAATGAGCAAGATAACTGGAAGGGGTGGGCACTTTATATTCTGGTTCTATGGAATACAGTTTACTGGTTAATAAATTTAAATAGTTGAAGGGGAAGGATTTCACAAAATGATAATTTTGTGCTTAATCACAACAGCCAATGAAAGAAGAGAGGGAAGAAGATACTTGGTCAAACTAACATAAGAGGCAAGCAACTAGAAAGACAGTTGAGTTTAAAAATACAACAGCATCACTTTTGGAGGGGGGCTTAATTTAAGTGTTACTCAAGAGACACAGCTGTGGTCTCTTTCCTAGTTTAAAAATGCAATCAAAAGCAGAATAAAGTAAAACAGTGTAAAGAAAAAAATATAAAAAGGCAATAAAGCAATACAAAATACAAGAAAGCAAAAAGAATCTAAACTTTCCCTCACAGCAATTATGGCAGAGTCTGGGTGAGCTTTTCCAGTAAATATAATTCAATAATTTTTGCTTCTCGATTCACATTTCATAATATAGGTAACAAGGCAGTCATTCTGCTAAGATGCAATTACCTTTACATATTCTAAACAATTTTTTAATATAGTTTTTCCAACTAGCATCTTACATGCATACATTAGTGTTTGGTGAGCTGAATACGAATGAATTATGAATGAGCATGAATGTATATGCAATCACAGTTTTTGTGTCAGTTTAGAACAATGTCATTTTCCCAGACTTGTTTCAATAAAAACATTAAACAACTTAAAAAATACTATGTGCATTGCCATTTTTAACTCCTCAACCCTCTGTAACTCACTGCAAACATTTATCTGGGCAAATTCCCCAGACAGATATCTGCACCAACAGGCTTCGCCCATTTTAAGTTAGATTTAATCTTGTTACAACACATTAGAGCCCATGTCCCATTCCACACCCACACCATTCCTTCTCATTCTATCTCAATGTCCCACCTACATGTGAAAAACAACTTGCAAGCTCTCTATTAACTGAATAACAACCTTAAGAAAAAGTGCACTGGCTATCACTAAATGAATACAAGTTTGTATTACTATTACTCATACTAAGGTGGTTGTTACTAGTAGGAATTCATCTGCATGTATTCTATTCAATGAAACATTTTATTTTTACTGAGCTACTTGTCACTTAAGTACTAGTTTTCCATGTTTTCATACAAGTACCTCATAATTCACTTATTACTTTATTACCTTTACCTGCAGACTTACTTTTGCAAAGCTGTGCTGACAGACAAGAGGGAAAAAAAGAGCATTCCTACTTTAACATTACTGGCATTAGCAACCATCACTAGTAAACATCCACACCTCACATTTAGAATACCAGTGTATACTGCATATAACTACTTTACAATATAACATTTAGTCGACTTCAATTTGTTATACATATATTACTAAAATACTTAACACACATGACTAAGGAAAATGGAAAGTTTTACTTACAGATCCTTCTTCACTTCATTATATTCTAACATTAATGACGGAGTGGAACATTTACTTTACAATCCACAACCAATTTAAATTAATCCACTGACTTCATCTTTTTTTCTCCTTCTTCCCTCCATCTCTTGTAGAAATGCAGTTACCATGACAAAATTGAATGTTCTAGAAATATTTATTTACACTTTGCCTGTGTTTCCTACTTTCCGATTCTTGCTGTTCCTCTTCATCTTCTTGATCATTCAGCAGTGGTCTATGGTTCAAGTCCAATGTACCACTTGGTTTTCTTGTCACCTCCTGTGCTTTTTTTTGTTTCTCATTTTCTTTTGGAACACTAAGATTTTTTTTTTTACTGAAAAGGTCTGTTTATAGGGTGTGCCATTATCAGAGGAATGAGCAGCAGAATCCCTTTCACTTTGCTGGCTCAGTTTTTGTTGAAAAATTTTTTTTTTCCTCTTCATCTGTTCTGCATCCAAGAATGTCTTTGCTCCTCAAAAAATATTCTGAAGACAGCTAAATATAGGAACTTGAATCTCAACAGTGCCTCAAGATACCTCTGATTGCATGGATAAACTATTTTCTTCTGCCTGCTGTACAGTGAATAATCATTTTTCATTACTTTTGTTGTGCCCAACTGATAACTTTCCCTTTTGCCACATTTTGTCTGGAGCAACTACTGCTGACATGACTGCATCTTACACATCTTGGCTTCTTTCTAATGGTCATATTTGGAATATATAGTCAGGATATGCCCTATTAACAGATCCTGTTGTGGAATTACCAGTTCAGTTGCTTACCTGTACTTTCATAAAATTAATGTAAACGGTTTCTTCCAGTTTCTCTGGTACAAAAGACAATCCCAGGTTCTCTCTGTGTGCCATCTTCTCTATTTCTTGACCAGGTTACTGAGATTCTTTCTATTCAGCCAGTCTTTCCTTCATTTCAACCATTCTGCAGTTTTATCAGTTCATCTGAAAAGTTATTTAAAGCTTCTTCTATTCTTTCCAGCTTTTTTGTCATGTGACTGTGTGTGGTTCTCCGGTGTCTCATTTATTTTGAACACTTATGAATGCATTCAGTTTATTTTTATCTAAATTACTGGAAGCCATCCCTCTACTGAGGCTAAAACCAGATCTGCTGCTGAACAGCTGAAAGGCTCTTTTCTACCAGAGTTGTTCTTCTTTTCTAGTCCATTTTCTCTTACTTTATCAAGATTTCTTAGTTGCTGACATCCGGGTAATGTAGTGACCAACCAATATTTGAACTGTACCCAAATAAATGGGAGGGTTCTGTTTTTGGACTGGGAGAGTTCTAACAGACTTGCTGACCAGTGTACAGCCATCTTGGAAGTTGTGCACTGAATCGTATAGGTTCATAGGTGTTTACTAGGCTAACGGCCACAAGGGCCTTTTTAAGCCTAGCCATGCATCCCAAATCTCTAAGAAGTTCTGATATCCTTAAGTGTAAGCATAGGCCGCGAGATGAACCATTTACAGGTTACCTGTGTCCACTAGAGACATAGGTGCCAAACCAGGGATGAATTTCTGGTTTCCCATCCAATTCTCCAAGTTGCACTTGAATTAGGTTAGGGTGTAACTCTGCTTCATATGGATGGGGAGCCTGTTCCATAGACGGGGTAGTCTCTGGGATACACACCTATCTGTCTAGCAGGTCCTATTTATGTCACAGGCAAGGTTTAAGTCTTTAGAATGGGTAATTCTGGTACTGTTTGTTTTGTGGATATACAGGAGGTCCATCAATGTGGGGTCTGACAGTGCCCTATATGCCAGGCATAGATCTCCCCCTCAAAAGCCTGTAGGAGACAGAATACAGGGATAGGGCCTTGAGGCAGTCTGCATAAGACATTTTACTTATGCCCTGTATTCTTTTAGTGAGGAACCTCTGTGGACATTCCAACTGTTGGATATGCCTGCTTAGCTGTATATCCCACTGTAGTCAATGATAGGTCTGAGGAATGCCGAATACAGTGGAACAATGATTTCCTTGAACTTAAATGCATACCTTTGTTTATAATTTGTGCAACACAGAATGATTTCCTCATCACTGTAGACATGTGATGGTCAAAGACTAGATTACTATCTACTTGTGTCCCCAAGTCCCTGACTACTGGGTCAACTCTAAGGGGTGTGTTGTCAATATGACGGTTACCAGGGATGGATGACTTCTCAAAGGATACTATTATGGATTTCTTTGCATTTAGTTTTAGTCCATGGCTCTGACACGAGGTATTTGTCTGTGTCAGCCCCACCTGGAGAACATTTGTGTCAGTGAGAGATTCAATGATAGCTCCTAATTTGCAATCATCTGCAAATTTAGTCAGCCAGAGACCACTGACACTGGCCTTGACTTCTGAGAAGTAAATGCCGAAAAGGACTGGTCCAAGGACTGATCCCTGAGGGACTCCACTTGTACCTGGCTTCTTTGTAGAGGTGGACTCCACAATTCTATCTTCCTGGGTCCCATCTGTGAGGCAGTTGACTATCCAATGGGTGACATACGGGTCTGTACCTAACCTCTTGAGTGTATCAACAATGCCAGAGTTGGGTATTGTGTCAAATGCCTTGGCCAGGTCAAGGTAGGCAATGTGAAAGATTTTGCCCTCATCCATTGCTTTGGTGACCTCTTGAAAGAAGTCCACCAGGTTGACTAGGCATGATCTGCCCTTGATGAAACCAAACTGGGTTGGGTCCAATGTCTGGAGGTTTACTATATCTCTGTTGATCATCTCCATGATAATTCTTTCCATGGCTTTACATATAAGACTACTGAGACTTATGGGTCTGTAGTTTTCAGGGTCTGTATATGGCCCACCTTTGTGCAGAGGGATGACTGTTGCCTTTCTCCATTCATGAGGCACAAAGCCTGTTTGGAGGCCACCGTTAAACAGTAATTCCAGAGGTGCTGACAGGTCATGTTTCATGCTATTTAGAAGGTATCCTGGGATATTGTCTCGGCCTATTGATGCAGTGTTCTTGGTCTTACAGAGAGCATTAAAGACCTGTTCTCTAGTGATAGTAGGGCGAGTTGTATTTGATATCTCCTGAGGGAAGGTTGAGGGGGCGGGAGGGGTAAAGTTGGAGCTGAATTTATGAGCCAGGAGACTTGCTATATTTTCTGGTTCACTACAGGTGGCTCCACTCCAATCTTCCAGAATACCACAGTCTCTGCTAACAGCAGATAAATATTTTACAGGTTTTCAAGTCCTAACCTAAGAAAACAGTTAGTTATGTACTCACCAAAACGATCGATGTATGTGGTCCATCTCGCCTACATTCCTTACTCACGGGTTCGGAGCAGAGAATCGGCTCCGACTCGGCCAAATTTCTCTAGCACGTAGACTCTAACTGGCTGGGCTAACCCAGTATCCCAGGATGCACCTCACCCTAGCCCCAGATCTTGTTTGCAATCATAACAATCATAACACTCATAACCCATATTCAATAAACACCGGAAGAAATTCAAGCCAGATAAGGGAACCAAATCACTGACTTTGAAGGGTCCACAGAGCCAATATTCTTCCAAATCCTCTAGGAAGGGGGCAGGTGGGAGGGTACGTAGGAATGCAGGCGAGATGGACTACATACATTGATCGTTATGGTGAGTACATAACTAACTGATGTTATGTGGTCCTATCGGACAGCGTCCCCAGCACCTCTATCCTGGGAGGCTCATAAGAAGATACTCCTGAGAACCGTGGAACCAAAGGAAGCCCGGCCCCTAGAAACCATGTCCAGCTTGTAATGAGTAATAAAAGTGTTGGGAGAAGCCCAAGTGGCCGCAGCACAAATATCATCCAAGGAAAGCCTAGCATGGAAAGCTACTGATGTAGACATAGCCCTGGTAGAATAAGCCTTGATGGGAAAGGGTAAAGTTCTGTCTGCTGATGAGTAGATGAATGAAATACAATCTTTGATCCATTTAGAAATTGTGCACTTGGAAACAGGGCAACCTGCTCTGTTCTCTGAAAAGGACACAAACAGTTGATCAGATTTCCTAACATGCTTAGTCCTATGTAAATAAAATCTCAGTTGTCTGTGCAAATCCATCTGATGAAACCTGAACTCTGCTTTATTGGAAAAGTTCGGAAAAAACACTGGTAGCTCAATAGATTGATGGAGATTGACAGTGGATAACACCTTCGGAAGGAAGGACGGGTTAACCCTCAGGGAAACTCTGTCCTTATGAAAGATCAAATATGGAGGTTTAATGGACAAGGCTTGAAGTTCTGATACCCTCCTGACCGATGTAATGGCTTTCAGAAAAGCAGTCTTCCAAGATAAGAATTTTAAGTCGCAAGTGGCAGCCGGTTCAAAGGGTGGTGACGTAATAGCTTATAGCACAAGGTTCAAGTCCCATGGCAGTACAGGTTCAGAAACTGGGGGACGAAGTAACCAAGCACCTTTTAGAAAGGCTTTACAGAGTTTGTGGCCCATAAGAGAGGGCTCATAAGATGTGTGAAAATTGGAAATTGCAGCCAACTGTACTTTAATGGTACTGGGCGCGGAGCCCTGACGGAACAACATGGCTAAAAAATCTAAGACCGACAGAATAGGGGATGTGAAGGGGTCCAAACCTTGGGCCTGAGCCCAAATGGAGAATCTCCTCCATTTGTTGGAATAAATCTTCCTGGTGGAAGACTTATGAGAAGAAGACAAGATGTGCACCACTTCAGGTGAAAAGGAATGTCGCCTGACTAGCGATGGAAGTGGAGCAGCCAGGCTGTCAACCTGAGAGTTCGCAGGAATGTATGAAATTGTCCTGACATGTGAATTAGGAGGTCCGGCACTGGGTCCAGAGTCCACGGACCGTCCAGTGCGTACCGTTGAAGAAAAGGGAACCATACTTGTTGAGGCCAGTGTGGAGCAATAAGGATCATCCTGCTTCCCAAGGATATGGCTTTCTGCATCACTCTTGGTAACAGAGGAAATGGAGGGAAAGCGTAGACCAGACCGGGGGGCCAATTGTGAGCTACAGCATCCCTGGGTGATTCCCCCTGTGGGGGGATCAAAGTGAAGTACTTGCTGCATTTGGCATTGAGGGGGCTGGTGAAGAGATCGCAGCAAGGCTAACTCCACTTTTTGAAGATCTGAACCACCACTCGGTTGTTCAGGGACTATTCGTGAGGCATCAGAATAGCTCTGCTTAGCCTGTCCGCTATCACATTGGACTTCCCCGGAATGTGCGTTGCCACTAGAAACGTTGGGAAGACACTGCCCACTGCCACACTCGCATGGCCTCTCTGCAGAGAGGATAAGATTTGGTTCCCCCCTGCTTGTTCAGGTACCACACTACGGACATGTTGTCCGAGTGAATTGCAATCGTTCCCAGCGGTAGAGAGTCCTGGAGTGCTCGCAACGCCAGATACACCACTCTCATCTCCAGAACATTGATGTGCAAGTGTACCTCGTGATCTTGCCAGGTGCCTTGGACCGTCCTGCCTAGATAATGCCCCCCACCCCATCTGGGAGGCGTCCGTGGTCACCGTGGCCACTGGAGACATAGGAACCAAGCTCCTTCCTCTGTCCAGATTGGAGGAGCGTAGCCATCAGAGGAGGTCCTGTTTGCATCGCTCCGTGAGAAGTATCAAGTGGGAAAGAGGAAGCTTTTGAAAGGACCACTGAACCGACAGGAGCCACTGTAGGATCCGCATGTGTAACCTGGCCAGAGGTACCAGCATGATGGTGGAGGCCATGGATCCCAAGAGCTGAAGAACTAACCTGGCCTGAACTTTTCTGAGGGGCAACAGTGCATGGATCTGAGACTACAACACTCTTACCTTATCCTGTGGCAGAAAGGTGCGCATTTGAATAGAGTTTAGCTCTGCGCCTATAAAAACAACAAGCTGTGAGGGCTGCAAGGCAGATGTTTCCCAGTTCAAAGTAATTCCTAGACGTTGGCAAAGTGAGCTGGTCGTCTCCCTGGCTTGAACGAGCAGATGCCTGGTGGGGGTGGCGAGAAACCAGTCGTCCAGATATGGAAACACCTGGAATCCTAGATGTCTCAGGTGAGCTGTCACCACTGCCAAACACTTGGTAAACACCCTAGGGGCTGTGGTGAGACCAAAGGGCAGGGCACGAAACTGGAAGTGACTGGCTCCTAGCCGGAAGCATAAATGACTCCTGGATGCCTTCTCCATTTTGATGTGGTAGTAGACATCCTTGAGATCGATGGAGCACATCCATACTCCTTTCTCCAGCAGTGGAAAAATGGACTGAAGTGTGACCATTCGGAACTTGGACTTCAGAACGTAGCAATTCAATCGACTGAGATCCAGAATGGGTCTCCAGTCCCCTGTCCTTTTCAGCACCAAAAAGAGTTGTAAGTTCCTGATCCAACATGGTCTGAGAGGACTGCCTGGATGACTCCTTTTTCTAGCAGCTTTGCAACTTCTAGTGCTGCTTGATCCCGTTGACTGTGTGGGACGTCCGGGATCCTTCTGACTGGAGGGGGTGTTGACGCAAAGGGAATAGTGTAACCTCCGGTAACTATTCAGAGCACCCAACGATCCTGGGTGATGCTTTCCCGGGCTTCTGGATGCAACGTAATTCGGCCCCCGACTGGCTCCGGAATAGCACAGTCGGACAACACCTCAGGAACACTGGAAGGAAGAACCGCGAAAGGAATCGTGGTCCCCCGAGTTGCGGGGGCCTCCTTTGCCTCTAGGACGGCATCTTCCGGGATAATTCCCCCCCCCCTGCCTCTGGAGGGAGACTCACCTTGAGCTGCGGGAAAGGACCTCTGAGACTTTTTGAACCACATCTTCTCTCCTTTCTGAGCCTTGGGGTAAGGCCTAGAAGGGAGAGAAAAATGGGCTCCTATGGCAGATAGGGTCTTTCCCTCCTGTTCGCATCTGGTGAGGGTGTCTTTCACTTTGGGTCCGAAGAGGTCAAAGGGGGCGTCGGTGAAGGAAGACATAAAGGCCTCCACAAAATGACACAGGCGCATCCAGGCTCGCCTTCTGAGAGCTACGCCTGAGCTAGCTGCCCTACTCACCCCTTCAGCTGCATAAGATATGAGCCTCATAGACGAGTTGACAATGGACCCTAGGGTAGACAACTGGGCGTTAACAGTCTGCGCTACAGCCTCAGGCATGTTACCCATCAGAGTATCTCCTAGCTCCTTCAGATCATCTCTTTGGAGCCGAGTGAAATGACAGAGGCAATTCAACGACCGTAAGGTAAAGGTCGCCGAAGACAGGGTACGCTTCCCATACCGGTCCATACTCCTGGACTCCTTGTTAGGAGGGTGGACTGAAGAAGAAGCCTCTGCAACTTCCTGCTGAGTGGCTGCTGCCACCACCAAGGCATCTACCGAAACCCCTTTGGTAAGGAACTCTTTGCCCGGGGGAGCAGACAGGAACTTGTTTGGACATCTGGGCACTGGTTCCACAGAATCAGGGTTCTCCCACACCCATCGACAGATCAAGTCCAGGAGTTTGAAGGGTGGAGACACCCAGGAGATGGAGGGTTGAGCTCCGAAGGCCTTGAGGAATACAGACTCCTCCTCAGAGGGGGTCTTGGAGGGCCAGTCGCCTCTCTGTCTCAAAAGCTCCAGGATGTCAGAGAAAGAGACATCATCGGAGGACGACTTGGGGGACCTCTCCGATTCCTTGAGGTTGGTATCGGAAGTGAGTGACTCGTCCTGGGAGTCGATGTGCTTCCTCTTGTATGACTTCTTACTGGGAGGCTCCTCAGGCACCAACTCTGAGGGGCCCTAAGAAAGTAGGGGACCGCTCAAGGGGGTATCCCCAGACCTTCGGGCTCCGCCGTCCATGGAGAGGGGGGCATCAGAGGCTCTAGCTGAGGTGTAAGGGGGCGGAGTGACCGATCCAGGTGATTTACCTGACGACCTGGCCAGGGTGCTCCTCATGGCCTCGAAGGCCGGTCCCCCCTGAGTCCGAGGACTGACCAGTCTTCGAGACCATGACCAGAGTCGAGATTCCCCGAGCCGAAGCACCGAGAGGGTGGCTCAGAACAGACAGGAGTCCCAAGGTATCCCCCTCGGGTCCGACTGAGGAAACCCGAGTGCCGAAACCAGAGGACGGAGCCGACCTGGTTGGAGCCGAAGCCAGCTCTGATAGACTCACCTGGGGTATCTGAGCCGGCACCAGAACATCACTCGGCGCGGAGCACTCCGGCTCCGATGACACATGGGTGTTCGGAGGAGGAATCACCGGTACAAGAATGGGAACCGGGTCTGGAGCAGACTGGGTCAGAGCCGAAAACAGTTTTGCTAACACCGGCGACTGTAGGAGCCTCTGGACCACCCTATCCACATCCAAATCAGACAGCCTAGAGGATTTGGAAGAAATAGAAGGAGCTCTAGATCTCCCGACTGGAGACTCATGCCTGACACTGGGTGACCTGCTCCGAAGAGGTTCCAAAAGTATCGGAGCCGAGGTCAACTCCGGTACAACAGATACCTCCTGCGGTCCCGAGGACAATGGAGCCGAGGAGGTAGTATCCATTTCTGAGTCCTTCTCCTTCGGCCCAGAGAACAGTGGAGCTGAGGATGTAGTATCCATTTCAGAGACCTTCTCCTTCGGACCCAAGGACAGTGGAGCCGAGGAGGAAGTATCCAATTTACAAACCTTCTCCAATGGTTCCGAAGAAGCAGACGGAGCCGGAGATCTTTTCTTGGCCTTAGGAGGCTTAGACTTGGTACTAGAAGGCGGAGATGACTCCAAGGCCTCCTCAAAGGAGGGCTTGATCAGACCCTTCAAAATCAGTTTATTTTTACGTTCCTGCAGTACCCTAGGGCTAAAAACATGACAGAAACTGCAGGACTCTTGCAAGTGAATAGCACAAAGACAATAAACCCAGATAGAGTGCCCATCTGTAAAGGACATTTTATAGCCACATTTTGTACACTTCTTAAACCCAGAGGGTTTATGTTCCTTCACTTCTTTCGACATGGCAAGCAACCGCGCCACACACAACCGACAGAGTCAAACACAAAAGGAGGGCGGGAGGACCAACAAGCACTTAAATGGACAAGGAAACTCCAACTTAAACGCTTCCTAAAGGGAGTTAACCACTAACACAACAGCACAACACAACAAGGGAACACACTGGAGAGGACTAGGTCCTCTAACTTAAATGGGCCTAGCCCGCGAAAACAGTAGGGATACCACAAAACACTAAACTCTCAACCTCACGCAACAACTATTCAGGTACAAAGTTAGCTATCAAAGTAGCTTTTGTCAAAAGGAAGACTGCTAAAATACTAAAAGTATTTTAAAAGGGTACTTAGCCACAGCCAAGCGAGACCACGTCCTTACTCTACGAGCGGCAAACGAGATCTGGGGCTAGGGCGAGGTGCATCCTGGGATACCGGGTTAGCCCATCCAATTAGAGACTTCGTGCTAGAGAAATTTGGCCGAGTCGGAGCCGATTCTCAGCTCTGAACCCGTAAGTAAGGAATGTAGGCGAGATAGGACCACATAACATTGAAATTTTTGCACAATTCTTGGGTAATTGTTTGAGGTATTCTGTTGTCATTTTCTCAACTTTGTCAGGAGGTGGGGGGGACAACAATTACACAAAACTAACCCAAATATTTGAAATGCTGTTTTCAATAGCCTACATACAGATGCTGATCTCTGTACATATTTCTTAATAGAAATGTAATTACTCGTATTCCTTTCAGATGAGTTGATATATCCATTCTATATTGAAATTATACATCCACATATGAATATATGATTTAAAAAAAATTCAGTTTTTTTTTTTAAAATAACACAACTTCTTTAAATGCAAATGTTTCCACAATGATCTGCTCCGATTATTCTGAAGATAGTAGTTAAAACAGTTTGGCTTAGTCACAGGTTTCCTGCAGTTAACAGAATCAAAGATGCTGAAGTACCACTTAAATGGCTTCTTTTTGAATATTACACAGTTTAAGATCAGTAAAACTAGATGCAATTTTAGTGCTAATAAATGGAATAATTTACAGAGTACAAATCTTTCTCAATGAGATATGGTAAAGCTTTAAAGATGAAATGCATTCATTCTCCACACAACTGCATTATCAAAAATGAGAATTTATACTGCTTATTGACATCCAGAGAAAAATGGAATGAGCATTCCATGTAAACTCTGTGGGCATAATTATGGCCTACAGCGGCAATGGTAGTACACCAAGAGCCAACCTAATGTAGTGATGCATATGAATTTTCCATTGTTTTATTGCAACTGCTATACTACTAGACCTACTCCTCTGGTTTTGTGAGATTGCCAAAGTTTTTCATTTTAAAGAACAGTAAATTCTTATTCCTGATCTCCATTGTGGCAAATAAATTAATTCCAGCAGAACAGAATCAAGATACTGAGAGAGATTTCCTTCTGTCAAGATGATTGTCTTCAGGGTCTTTGCATATTGAAAATAATGACACATGACTGGCTGGTAATGGTGGTTGGGACTAGTTTCTTGGATTTTTTTTCTTTTCCGTTTTTTCCTGTACACTCCTGTCAGTATGGAATAATGCTTCAAAAATATATGCAGTGAGATACCACTATTTTTTTTCACAAATCTGACAAAAATATAGATGCCTGCATAGAATGCATTTTACACACACCTTTACTGTTACAATTTGGAATACCTATTTTGAAACAGCCTTAAGAATTTATACAAATACTGTAACTGTAGTGTAGAATCTGTTTGAAACTGCACTGTCAAAAGTTCTAAAAGTACAGAATACAATTTAATGCTTTAGTACTACTGGTCTATTCACAGAGTACTGTTTTAGGTTTTAAATGTAGCCCAAAGGCCTTATGTTTAGTCTATTAATACTTCCAAAAAGATCTCTCACCATATTCAAGTAACATGTTTTAAACATGCAAAGGAACATGCTCTATTATACAAGTGTAGCTAAGACTTTTGTGAGCTCTTGTGTAAAGGCAAAGCACCAATCACTGATCGCTTTTGCAAAATGACTTGCTTGCTATTGATTTATCCAGCAGGATATTAGAGCTCTCTAATTATTGGAAAGTGTGAAACAGCTATCGGCTGACCATAAATCATGCTTCCTAGTATTTTCTTCTGGACTCATTGAAGCATGTGACATTCACCCAGAGGCTTGAAATTCATTCTGCATTCCTGGATGCAATCTTTACATGATTACAAAGGAAGTACTCTAAAATACCAGCTGGCTTTCTTTTTGTGCTGCAGAAAGTTGTAATTTTGTTCAGATCATTTATAAGTGAAAAACATATGTGGATAAAAACCTGACTACAGCCGAAGTGACAAGAGCTGGCTTAAGCATTTTATGGCACTGGCAAGAGAAAATGGGGGGAGAATGGAGTTAGGGAGAGGCCAAGCAGGGACACAAATCACTAAAATACAACATAGAAGGGAGGAGTCCATTCCAAAGATCATCACAGAGTGGGACATCAACCTGGTTGTAGCCTCTATTACTGTGTGTAGAGAAACACATCCTTGCAAGAGGGATGATGTAGTCAGTCCCACTGTGATGGAGTGCCCAAGGAGTGGAGTTAAGACTATAGAAAAAAATTACCTCAACTGCTGGGATGTCAGCAGGGACACCAGCAACCCCCAAAGCTGCCTATATCACCCAAGTAGTTTTCACCCCATAAGTGCTGGTGTATAATCCCTTGTAAAGGAGGAATGGATGGTCAGCAGGTGTGAAGGTAAAAAATAATCTAGAAAAATGAAGGTAACCTCTTGAAATGTTGGGCCAGCTATAGCAAATACTGTAATGCAGAGACAGAATGGCAAAAAAATGGACTTGCAGATAACCAAGTCTGAGATGGCCATTTCTCAGTGTCATTCCTTTTCTCAGAGGTATGACAATAGTACAGTTTTGTACCTACCATAAATGTAGATGTCCGATAGGTATGCATCTGCAGTCATAACATATGGGTTGTCCTGCCTCAGGCAGCCCTTCGGTCGGCCGGATTCCAAAGTCTGGGTCTGGCCTCGGCTGATGTCGCACTTTCCCCGACGTCAGAGCTTCTGGGGTATAAAGTCATCAGCCGATGCCATTTTCCTCAGTGTTTCTTGCCCCAGATGCCAGGCGCCCTCTAGGAAGGCTAAATTTGGATAAATGTTGAAAATTCCAAACAGCAGCAAACAACATATATATACATATATACATACAAACAAACACACCATAATAGATTCCCCCAGCTAGCTGAAAGAGGGATAAGCACCCTAGGAATACCACAGAGGGGAAGGAGGGTGGGTAATCCTGACTGCAGATGCATATCTATCGGACATCTACATTTATGGTAGGTACAAAACTGTACTATGTCCTTCAAGGATGCATCTGCAGTCATAACATATGGGTAGAATACCATAGCCAAACTGGGGGAGGAGGTACTAAGATAAGGATGGTGTAGTTAAGATCCCCTGTAAAACTGCAGTTGCAAAACCTGCTCAGGATCTGGAGTATAAAGGTAGATTGTAATGCTTGGCAAATGTATGCACGGAGCTCCAAGTAGCAGCTTCTAAAATGTCCTTGGTAGCCACCCCTCGTAGGAAAGCTGTAGTGGTGGCTGTGGCTCTTGTGGAGTGAGGTCTGATATTCTCAGGAGCTGTCTTTCCATGAAAAGAGTAGCAAAAATGAATGCAATTTCCTATCCATTTTGAAATTGTCTGTTTGGAAATTGCTTTTCCTTGCACCCCAGTTGCATATGCTACAAAACGTTGGTCAGTTTTTCTGCTGGTTTTAGTTCTGTCCAGATAGTAGCGTAGTTGTCTGTGTACATCCAAGGTGTGCAATAGTTTTTCCCCCTTGTTCTGTGGGTTAGGGAAGAGCGTAGGCAAATGAATAGCTTGGTTCAAGGATACGCTGGATACCACCTTTGGCATGAAAGTAGGATTGGTTCTCAGGGACACTCTATCCTGGTGAAAAATAAGGAAAGGCTGCACTGCCATTAGTGCCTGTAACTCGGATACTCTTCTTGCTGAAGTGATTGCCAGAAGGAAAGCAGTTTTCCAAGATAAGAACTGTAAGTCTGCTGATGCTGCTGGTTCAAAAGGGGGCAGTGTTAATTTTTCCAGCACAAAATTGAGATCCCACGCAGGCAGAGGGGGTCTCCTTGGAGGTTTTACATTTTTGATCCCTCTTAAAAATTGTCTGAGGAGAGGGTGAGAGAAGATAGGAGGATCCATGTTGTACTCTGCTGAAATTGCTGAAGCATGAATCTTTATGGAAGAATAGGACAGGCCATTGTGAAACAGTTCTGCTAAGTATTCTAGGATGTGTGCTATGTTTGCCAGTGTGACATCTGTACCCTTTGATGTGCTCCAAATGAGGAATCTCTTCCATTTAGCTGAGTATGTCTTCCTTGTGAAGGGTCTGTGAGCCTCCAGGATAATGTCCTTGACCCTCTGAGATAAGACAGTTTGGTTTTGTTTTAAACAATTTTCCAGGCAGTTAGCTGCAGTGTTTTCAAGTTTGGATGCAGGGTCTTGAAGTTGTTCTGCATTAGAAGAAGAGGCCATAGGGGTAGAGGCCATGAGTTCGCCCGAGACATGCTTCTCAGTAGCGGATACCAGTGCTGCCTTGGCCAGTCTGGAGCTATTAGTATCACCTTTGGCTGTTCCTCCTTGATCTTCAGTAGAACTTTGTACATCAATGGGAGAGGTGGAAATGCATACACTGTCAGGGCATTCCAGCTGAAAGAGAGAGAGTCCACCCTCCAGGCTTGTGGGTGGTATACCCTTGAGCAGAATTTCTTCAGTTGGTGGTTGAGTGTGGAGGCGAACAGGTCTATCTCTGGCATTCAAACTGAAACTGAGTCAAAAGGCAACCACGAAATGAAACAATCGCCACCAGGAAGTCAGCCAAAGCTCTTTATTCCAAAACCAAGCAGACAAGGCTGTCACCAGCCACGAAAAACATGTAAACGCCTTAATCCTCTGATAACGGACAGTATGCGTTTTCGTCAGATTCTCGACTTCTTCAGACAATCAGTACATTCAATTAACACAGTATATATAACGTTGACCATCAATTGATTAATTGAAATTATTCTTGTATGATGTAACTACTTATCAATGTGACCCAAAGTTGTTCTAGGTATTTCACCTCACTCTTGTTGCCACATAAGACACCAGTATGGTGGAGAAGAAACACTAAACGCCCAATAAAGCTCCACTGTTACTCCATGCTTTAAACTATCTCTGGCATTCCCCATTTGCTTGTTATGAGTTTGAAGATGTCTGGATGCAGCATCCATTCGTGAGCATCCGTGGTAGTTCTGCTTAAGCTGTCTGCTAATGAATTTTCTTTTCCTGGTACGAAGTTGGCCTGCAGCTGGATGTTGAGATTCAGGCCTAGGTTCCACAGATCCATTGCCATCCGGCATAGAGGGTAGGAATGAGTGCCTCCCTGTTTGTTTATGTACCACATGACTGTGGTATTGTCTGTCCTTATTAGCAGATGTCCTTGCTGGAGGAATGATTTGAATGCCTCGATTGCATACTTCACTGCCAGCATCTCCTTTAGGTTTATGTGCAAGTTCAGCTGGTCTTGAGACCATAGGCCTTGGATACACTTGTCCTCCATGTGTGCTCCCCATCCTAGGTCTGAGGCGTCCGTGGCGATGGTCTGCCTTGGTCGTGGTTTGTTGAAAGGCAACCCTCTGTTGGACTGGCAGGCCTGAGCCCACCACAGGAATTCCTTTTTTAGGCATGGAATGATTGTTATCATGGTTTCTAGGCTGTGCCTGTGCTGAGACCATACATTCCTTAGGTACCATTGTAATTTCCTCATATGCAGCCTGGCATGCGGGATCAAGATTATGCAGGATGCCATGTAACCCAGGGCCTGCAGGACTTTCCTTGCAATAAGCTGAGCTTGTCTTGTCAAAGCCATGAAGTAGACTGGGAGTTGCTTTTGTTTTTCTTCTGTGAGAAAAGCCATCTGAGTTATTGTGTCCAGATCCGCACCCAAAAATGTTATCCTTTGGGATGGCACTAGTCTTGACTTCTGGATGTTGACTGTGTATCCCAAGGCCTGTAACAGATGTATGACATAGGCCAAATCCTTTATTAGTTTTGCCTTGTTGCCCGCTTGTATTAGGCAGTCGTCCAGGTATGGATAGATTTGAATTCCCTGAAGCCTGCAATGTGCAATTACTGATGCCAGGCATTTCGTGAATACTCTGGGCGCAGTAGATAAGCCAAAGGGCAATGCTGAGAATTGATAATGCTCTGATCCTGCAAGAAATCTGAGGTGTCTTCTGCAATCTGGTCGTATAGGGACGTGCAGGTATGCCTCCTTGAGATCTAGAGTCACCAGCCAAGACTCCTTGCCCAACATGGGAAGAAGTTGCTGTAGGGTCAGCATTTTGAATTTTGGCACAATGAGATATGTGTTTAGCGCGGACAAGTCGAGAATAGGCCTCCATTGGTTTTCTTTTCTTGGTACAAGGAATAGTCTGGAGTAAAATCCTAGGCCTTGTTCCATAGATGGTACCCTTTCTATCGCTTTTATCTGGAGTAAATTGTTGATTTGTCTTAAAGCCTCTGGCTTCTGGTTTGGTGGAAGGTTTGGCATTCCGCTCCTTCTTGGTAAAGTGTGGAAGTGAAACCTGTATCCTTTGTCTATTGTTTGCAATGTCCATGTGTCTTTTGTAATGCAATGCCAGTTTTTTGAGAATAAAGCCAGCTTTCCGCCCAAGGGTGCTTCCAGTTGTTCCCTGGTAGGCGGAATCAAAGTCAAGTCAATGTGTCTGTCCTGTGGAAGTAGTTGTAGTTGCAGTTGTGGCACTACTCCTCTGGTTGGCAGGCTGCCACTGACGACCCCTGTAGGCACCCTTTGATTGACCTCTGCCTCTTGGGCGTCTATTCCTGCCCCTCTGTGCTCTGGAGGTGTCTGGAAAGGACCAATTCTTTGAAGGACAGTTTCTGCTGAACCTCAGAGGTTGAACTTGCAGAAAATCCTTTACTGTTTGCACAGATTTTGCTTTTTCTTCCACCTTCTTTAGAATCTCCTGTGCAGGGGAGCCAAATAAACTTTGTTTCTCCATTGGAGCATCTAGGAGTTTAGCCTTGACATGGTCTGGCAGGGATTGTTCTTTTAGCCAGGCATGCCTTCGAATTACTGCCCCAGTCATAGCTGATCTAAATGAAGCCTCCAGTGCATCATAGCCACATTTTAAGAAATGATTACTGATCTGCTGAGAGTTGTGAACCAAATCCTGAAGGGACTTACAGTCTAAAGGTTCAAGAGAAGAAAGCTTTTTATTCAGCTCATCTAACAAATATTCCTGATACTGTATCATATGGAATTGACAGTTTAATGCCCTGGCAGAAAGAGTAGCAGATGTATAAACCTTTTTTCCCCATCTCTCTAATGCTCTTGACTCTCTTTCAGAGGGAAGAGGGTTTTTGGCAGTGGTAGCTGCAACACCTTTTGGGCCCTGAGAGATAGTTTCTGGGTCTGCAGCATGGGCTTTATACAAGTGGAAGTGAGAATCCGGGACCCTGTAATATCTGTCAGGTTTGGCAGGGGCCGGTGGAAGAGAATCAGGGGCAGAACTGACATCATTATATGCATCATCAACTACAGTAAGCACAGGTGGTATGGCTAAAGGCTTATGCTGGGGCAAATGTAAAAATGTCCTGAGTCTTTTTCTAGAATCAGAGAAATCCTGACCCTGCCATTGAAAGTGTTCCCTCATTGAGTGTAAAGTCTCCCCAAAGGAAAATTCTTCTGGAGGGGAGGCAGAAGGAATAAAGTCTTCTGCATCTGAATCCTCATAAGGTGAATATGCCCCTTCCTGATGGTCTGATAAATCTGATCCATCCGAGGAGTAATCAGAGGAGAGAGGTTCAGGGGGTTCAGTCCTAGGCCTTTTGTCAGGAGGAGGGTGGGAGGCCCTGTCTGGGTGAGGTTGGGAACCCCTAATCAAAGATATAAGGTCCTCAGCAAGGCTGAGAATTTGTGAACTTGAGGAAGGTCTCTGAGAAGTAGATTTTGCAGGTAAAGCTTTTGAGATTTTAGCTGCTTTAGCCCTGGAGAAGGCCTTAATAGACATAGAAGCAGGGGGCCTAGCTGCCCCACGTGCAGGAGTAGAAATGTCCAATGGAAGGGTGTCGGACAATTCTTGTGCGCTTGCTTCTTCGGTAGGGATTTCTGAAGCCGACTCAGCTGGGGCCTCTCTGGCCTCGGTTGTCAGAGGTATGATTTTGGCAGAAGTAAGAACCGAGGACTCGGTTTCAGCCGAAACCGAGACACTCGCGGTAGGCCTAACCGTGGTTTCAGCTGAAACCGCGGGCATGAGTGTCGGTCCTTTTCCTTGTGTTTTTGGCTAAATGTGTAGTCGGAGTCTCTGACGGCATTTTATATGCAAAAGCGGATCCAAAAAACTCTTCTGCAAACTCCGACCAACGTCTAAGAGTCCGTCGGTTGAAGGAGGCACAGGCTAAACAAGCTGATACGTCGTGGTCTGGGCCTAAGCAAGGAAGGCAGTAAGAATGGAAATCCTTATGAGGTATTTGTTTCCCACAAGTTAAACAATTATTTACTTTGTCTGACATCGGCTGAGGCAAGAAAGAGTCCCCAACGGGGTACTTAGCTTTTTAGAAGTTTTCGGTAGCTGAATTCTCTGGATCTGACCGACCGGCACTTGCGAACAGCTTCTGCTTCGGGCACCGCGCGGCAAGAAAGACAGGGGAAAATGGCGTTGGCTGATGCCTTTATACCCCAGAAGCTCTGATGTCGGGGAAAGTGCGACATCAGCCGAGGCCAGACCCAGACTTTGGAATCCGGCCGACCGAAGGGCTGCCTGAGGCAGGACAACCCATATGTTATGACTGCAGATGCATCCTTGAAGGACATCTCAGAGTTATTAAATATAAATTTGGGGGAGCAGAAGGGCCACCCCCTGCAAAGTATAAGTTTTAAATGAGAAGAATGATGTTTGAGATTCACTCTTTTCCTGCATTTGTTTTTATTTATTTTTTTGGCATGAAGGCAATCTGCATTTCAAGTGCCAACATTTTAATAGGGAGCCAAAAGAAGACATCTGTTATTTGAACTTGTACTGGCTTCAATATATTATTTTATGGCAGCAAACAGTGCAGTCCTGCTATGTGGTGCCTCCAATGCATGAAACACTTGTGTAATGCTTTATGTAGGGTGATCTGCCTGGTCACCTTGAATTAGTGAAAAGCTTTGATCAACTCCATTTCTGAATCCACAAACATGATGCTCCTCTCAAAGAATGGCAACAACTTTTATTAACATGACATTTTTTTAAAAAGTGACAGATACATATTCAATAATAGAAAACAAATCAGAATAAAATTTCCTTCATTAAAATGTATCCTGCATGAAAATAACTTTTATTCACTCCAACATTACATAAACTACTCAATTCTTGTCTTGCCTAAAATTTCACTCCCGTTCCTGTACACTAATCTGCACGTATCATTCCCATATATTCCATTTCTATGTAATTTCTCCTTCCTTTTTCTAAAGATCCCACTTCCATTTTTTTTAAACCATTTACCATATTCAGTACTTCAGTTGCAGATGGTTTAGATTTTGATTTCCAATTTCTAGCAACTACTTTTTTGCAGCCAATAGCATTTAATTTAGTTTGGCTTTACTATACTTGGGCAATTCAAGTTCCATGTTGCAGCTTGAAAGAATTATTACCTTAGTCTCAACACTTTTGACAACGTATTCTGTAGGGAGCTTTTAAAATCTGCCAACTAGTTACATTTCCCCAAAACATGTTCCCAATTATCTCTTACTTTCCCATCATACCGCCATCATTTGCTATCAACCTAACGAAAAATACTGTGAAGTCTGCTTGGGTATTAATACATATGCCAACACTTTGAAGCAAAATTCCTAAACCTTCTGAACCTTGCTGAATACTTGGGAACCATACAGCTGCCCTCCATTGTTCCTTTATACACTGATTTTCCATTCTCTATTTCCAATATTTTCTAAAGGACTCACATTGACTAGTAAGTTATTGTGCAATATTTTATATGCCCTACTAATTTTCCCTTTCCTTTTTTTTTTTTTTAAGTACTTTAGTTCTAGACTTAACTAAAAATACTAACAGTGCTGGTCTTTCATTTAACAATCCCTGCCTCTTTACATATATTCTATTACCAATCCCGGGTAGGGAAGATACTTTAACTGCAGTCCAAACTTCTGCGTAGCCCCATCCCATTCAACTATCTTTCCATATCTAATGATCTACTCCAAAAATCTTGGTTCCTCTGGAAATGTTCAATAATATTTCTGTTCCCACCTCCTTGCCAACTTTCTATACACCTACTTTCAGTCATCTATATTGGTAAAATTCCCTTTTTCCATACCAGTGGGTCTATGTCATAAGATCTAAAGTTCAAAAAAATAATCTACAACTCAAAATTTTGAAAATGGAATTTTATTTATTTATTTATTTATTTGCAGTTGGTTTACCAGGATAGTCCATTGGGCCAAAAGAACCCGTTTTCAATGGAGTCCTGGGGAGAAAAGCTCCAGCACATACAAAACTTAGTTACATACACAAGATTGCTAAATATTATTAGTTTATACAAGTAGTGGAAAAAACATTTAACTCAGAAAAATTCAAGAAGCATTCAAAACAAACAATAAATGAAGATTAATGTGAAGTACGTGAGCTGAGACAATAAGGTGAATTACATAGCAGAGTTGTGTTGGAGAAGGAACACAACATTACATTACAGAGTAATTATTCAGAAGGGAAACATGCTTTGTTAGGTAAAGTTAAGTCTCAAAGTATACAGGAGGTAAGATACCATATATTTATGAGGGGTGGGAGCAAGAGCAATCCCATTGGGACCTGAGATGTGAATGAAGAGATTTTTTTGAATATGTAGTGATTAGAGGTGGTACGGATGCATGGTGGGAGTGAGTTCCAGAGACGGGAAAGGTTAGAGGATAATAGGTGTTTACCTGGGGGATAAGATGGTTTATGGACTTCTAGTAGGTTTTGATTGTTGGACCTTAAGACTCTATTTGGAAGGTGCATTTTGAAGGCAGAAGACAGAGAGGGACAAAGAGAGGGGTTGAGAATGAGCTTATGAGCTAAGGTCAGCTGTATATAGATAAGATGATTAGGTAGTTCGAGCCAATTTAGTTTTGGAGAGAGGAACAGTGGTGGATGGAGGACCTATGGCTATTAGCAATTTGGCAATTTTGTTATAGCAGGAGGAAAGCTGGCTTTTAGAGAGGTCTGAAGATTAGTCAGTAATGGAGCCCGTAGAGAAGAGAGGGATGAGAAAGGAGGAAGTGAGAGTGGCTTTGGAGGAACTAGTAAGATACTGATTATGACGGTAGAGCATACCTAGTTTTGATGAGTTTTCTTAATATTTAGTTGTAGATGGGAGTTGAATTTAAGTTGATTGTCAATTAGAACACCTAGTAGCTTGGTTTCAGATACCAGTTCAAGGGTGAGTTGTTTTGGCTGGTAATTGAGAAAGAGTTTATGTCAAAGAAGTAGATTTGGAGGGTAAAACCATTAGTTTTGTTTTGGAGGCATTGAGTGCCAAGTGATTTATTTTCATCCAATGCTCAGTAATTGAGAAAGCTTCCTGAGTAAGTTTTTGGAGAGAGAGGTGGCAGAGCAGATAATTGTAGAATCGTCTGCATATTGGATGATGTTTGCATGTGGAATGGATTTGTGGAAGTCATTTATAAATATATTAAAGAGGAGGGACCAAGAATAGATCCTTGGGAACTCCAGTGGGGGTACTAAAGAGGAAGTGGCCTTCTTCCATATTACGGCTTGGTGTCTGTTTGATAAATAACTGGAGAACCAATTTATGGAGGAGGAGAGAGGTTAAGTTCTGACAGTTTGGATAGGAGCAGGCTATGTGAAATAGTGTGAAGGCCTTGAGAGGTCTAGTAGTAAGGTGGAAACAATGTGGCGAATCGCGTGCTCTATTAACCGTTTCAAGAAAGCACAGGAGGGCTGTCATAGTGCTATGCTTTGGCCTGAATCCACGTTGTGTAGGGGTTAAAGGTTGTTATCTAAGAGATGTGGTAGGAGTTGAAGCTGGATACACTTTTCCAGGAGTTTAGATATAGGGAGAGGATAGCAATAGTAGGAAGTTATTGACATTGCAATTGTTGCCTCCTTTATGGAGGGGGATGATGAAGGCTTGCTTCCACAGTAGAGGTACTGTGCATTCATGGATGGAGCGGTTGATTAGAATGCTGATGGGATAGGCAATTGCTTCTGCGGCTATACTTAGGAAATAAGAGGAATGTTGTCAGGGCGTTGGTACATGGCTTCAGTTTCTGAAGGAGTTTCTTTATGGTGGAAGTGGGGATAGGTTTAAATGAGAATAGAGAAAAGTTGGGAGAGAGAGAACTTGTGAAAGATATGGGTGAAGAGGGGGTAAGAGTAGTGGAAGAGGTGGAAGATAGACAGTGAGAAGATGAGAATGTGGTGGAAGTGGTGATGACGGGAGGGTTGTTTGCAGGAGAGATTGGGGGTGTATTAGGTAATGAGGTGGGGTGTGTGAAGGAGGATATAAGTTTGCTAATAGAATCTATGAAAAATGAGTTGAATTGTGTAGCTAGATCTTGGTCTGGGATATTTGGGTCTGGGGTTGGGGTGTGTGGTTTGCTGGGGTTAAGGAGGGTGGAGATCCCCTTCCAATTTTTTTGGTTAGTTTTATTGTTGTTTTGGAGTGTAAAGAAGTATTTTTGTCTGTCAGAGGTTATGAGCTTTTTTACTTTGTTTCGAAGGGTTTTGTAAGCAATATGTTGTTCTGGAGTCTTATTTCTCAGATAGAGTCTCCAGGCTTTGTCTCTAAGGTGCATGGTAGATAGTGTGGTTTTGGTTAACCAGGGGGCAGAGTTTGTTTTTATTCTTTTTGTTCTTATAGGGGCTTGGGAATCAAGTATTTCTAAGAAGGTAAAGTTAAAGTGAGCAACTGCGTCTTCTAAAGGTAGTGTCTTTAGATTGTTCCAATTAACTGCTTTTAGAGAATATATGAAGGTTGATGGGTTAAAATTTTTGTCATTGCGGGTAGTGATGAAATTATGGGTGCGGTAAGAGATGCAAGGGAGACGGCGAGTGAAAGTAGGCAAGTGATCACTAAGAGGGTCGGGAAGAGTACCACTGTCGGAGAAATAGTGGGGATGTGGGAATTGGTCCCTTTTCCACTGTTCTGCAATTTCAGAACTAGCATATATAATTAGCAGGGTGTGTGGGGACTCACAGCCTCCCCATGAGGTACAGGGGGGCTTGCCCCTTTATTAAAAATATTTTCAATATTTTGAGTTTTAGATATTTTGATTTTCAGTCATTTGAACCTTCGATCTTATGGACAGACTCCCACACCAGTATTGGCTTAATTCTTAGAATACTTTGTTACTTTATAAACATAATATTTTGTATGGTTGTTGCAATTCTTTTTAAGGACTAATGACAAATGATGTTAGTGGGTCAGAATAATGCACTGACAGTACAGAAAAGGATAATGTCCTTTATTTTTCTTTTAATGCATTTGCCGTAAGCTCTACCGGTTACCACAGCTCTGATATTTGAAAACATTAAGGGGAATTCTAGCTGCATCTTGAAAGGTTTTTGACACAACCATTTATCCGTCATATCTCAAACAAATGCTTAAGTTTCACAGGGTACAAGTGCAAAAGAAAAATGTAAAACACTCACGGTTATTCATGTAACACTTCACAGATTTATGGATTTCAAAACTCCATACCTTTCTCCTAATGTTATATTTCATTTTGAATATGGCTATTCTTCAGGAGGCAAAAAAATATTCCTAAACAAATCAACATCAGGAATTTTATACGCTCGATGCATAGTATCAGGTTCATCCATGTACCAGCTTTCCAAAGGTATCTTGCAAGTTACTTCTGTTTGTAAATATTAACATACATCAAACAGAAAGCAAACACTCAATATCTCCTATGACACAAGAAATAGATGCACAGTTCCCACGCTTCTTTAGTTGCATGACAAGCTGTTTATTATTTATTTTATTTTTCTTGTGGAATCACACAGGAGAGCATAGTGCACATAAACACATCACTTAGAGGAACACAAACTCTTTGCTGAACTATACATGCAGATTACGACTTTAAGACAGAAATGTCATGACAATCATGGTAGTCACAAGACATGGTATTGATTGCTCTTACCATAATGACTTGGCTAAGTATAGAGCAAAAAGACAAACTGATGTGAAACAGTTCCTTTAAACATGGGTTGAGTGCATAAGATTCTGATGACGACCATGGTTTCATTATACCGACTTGACAGATATAACTTTTTTTTATCTCTAGTATTTTCCTTTCTTTCTTTCTTCTCTCTACATTTTAAATTGTATAACCTGATATTACACTGTGTCACTCCCATTAAAAATATGCATCCTTTTTAAAGATGGGTGGTGATACTACAAAACTGTGATGGCTAAGCTCTGTATACTTTTTAATTTGTTAAAGTCATCTCTAAGATTCTGATTAGTAAATTTGAGTATTTCATGTTTAGAATACTTAATCTTGACATTTCAGGCTTACACACGTCTTCATTTTAATGCTTAGGAGCAGCTGCAACATTAACCTAGCTATGTACCTTGTGCTTAAAAATGTCCATCAAATATGGGACAACAATGATGCTGGACAATTTAGCGCATTTTACAGAAAATTTAAAAAATACAAAAGATCATTCAAATTTTCATGAACATCCTGTGATTTCAAAGCAAGGGGATCACTGTAAAAAACAAATGAATGGGTTGGGTTAACTGGAATGGGGTAAGTCTGTATTATTACAGGTCAATGTCAATATCCTGAGATCACACAACAGATGTCAGTCCCTTTTCTACTGCAGACTGCCTATGTATCAACTCAGTATAGCTTCTTTATTAATACATACAACTCAGATGATGGACTATGATGAACAGGGCCCATCCTTAGGTGAAATGGATCCTTAAGTAAGAGGGCAGCAAGATGCCTTTCCATTCTACATTGGTCCTTACTGCAGTCACTGTGCCCTTTCTCTCTATATCCTACATAATGGCACACCACCATCTAGAAAGTTTACTCCTCTTGTGATTTTACTAGACTTTGTCTTACTTTTTAGCTTTTTCTTCCATCTTTTCAACACACACCCCAACTGTCAAAGACTGTAATTGTAATAAATGTGGACGACAAAAGGCAAATTAACCTAGGGGTCTATGGGCAACTAGGCCACAAGATGTCATACAGGTCTACAGGACTGAGCTGCATCTTAAGATTTTTTTCCCCCATCCTTTTGACCAATGGTGGCCTGAACAAAAATAATTACTAAAGAAAGTAAATTAAGACTCTTTCCAGGAAAAGTAAGCTCTGTCCAAGAGGCGTCTCAGGAACTCTGGTTTAAAAAAAAAAATAGTAGAGTGACAAGACAGAATGAGCAGAGAAAACCAGAGAGTTTCTGCTGTACCAGAAAACAAACAGAAGAAGCAGACTGTATTAATTTTATGAAAGCACAAATACGCAACTGAACTGGTGTTGCATAGTGGGATTTGTTAAATGAGGGTACACAGAGTGCATGTTCCAAAACCAAACTGTCAGAAAGCAATGAAGAACCACATTAGTTCAGATGTATTCATACAAGCAGAAATACTTGATCTGATAAAACTATGGCAGAAGGGCAAAGTTATAAAAATTGGATGATACCAGAGTTTTTGCAGAAAATTATCCATTGTACACCAGGCATTTTTCCCAGCAATAATGGACTGTTGAGAGGGTGCGAGACTCAAGCTGCTATTCAGATGTCTTCAGAGTGTTTTTTTTTTTCTGGAAGATCAAAACTTCATGTGGAACAGACTAAGGAGGAAATACAGTTTATCCAATAAAAGTGAGCCAGTAAACAGAAGGGGACTCTGTATTCATTTTACTGTCAGAAGAATGAGAAACAGAGACTTCTTAGTGAAGCTTTTTCTGTTCTGTCGAAAAGAAAATGCTTGGAAAAAAAAACAGGAATTGACTACAAAAATCAGGAGTACATTGGACTTGACCCAGAATCTAGTTTTAGGAGATGGAACTGGTCAAGACGAAAACCAGCAGCACTGAAATTAGTGAATAAATGTAAGATTATAAAGCATCAATCATTTATGAAATACTGCTTTGCAAATAAATGCGGCTAAGAAAAGATTGGATTTTTGTTGCCTTTATTAAACTTCTAGGTGAAGCATAAAGCATGTACCCCATCTTATGTCTTTGATGTTTAGAAGGGAAGAAGTAATTATAAGTAAACCATGTTTGTTCTTATTAATATATTTGCATAAAACATTTCATGATATAAACTGCAAACTATATTGTGCAGCAGTTTTGTGGGGGAGCATGTGCTACAGACACTAAAGTAAACAAGTACATTTTAGTTGCAAGAAATATTTTTTTTTAAGTATAAGGAGAACAAAGGCTGAAAAAAACATGGTTATAACTTAATATAATATCATGATCTTGGGCTGCTGGGTGGGGAAGGGGTAAAGTTTAGATTATTACCTTAGTTCTACATATAACAATTTCTTTTCATTTTACAAGGCTGGATATCTAATTGCTTTCTTTTGTTTAAGCTATATAACATTTTTTTGTAAGCAAATGGGGTCGACAAATAAAACACAATGATGAAGGCCATGAAAATGCTAAGCTTCTTCCATTTTCAAACAGATATTAGCTCATTGTTTCCTCATGACCAAATGGTCCGAGAGAGACACACACACAAAAAGTCTGCAGCTGAAGGTAGTTAGCCATTGAAATGCTGTACATTCTGTTATGAAGTCAAACTTACAAAGATTCCTTCAAGCATTAAAAGCTGTTAGCTGTTTTTTTTTCCTCTCATTGCTGACTACATTTACATGGAGACAAGCTGTTTGCAGGTGCAAACCGTTAACATTGGGAGTTCTGAGCACTCTTTGCCAAGGGAAATGCAAAATGTAAAGGTACAATTATAAGTCGTTCAGTGAAAAATAGTCTGACATCATGGTACGTGAACAAGATACAGTAGCCTTCCCAGCAGCCTTAATACTTTAAATTATACACTGTTCTATTAAATGCATTAGTTTTATTTAAAGGTAGCCACAGCATTTTTTAGAGCTAAAAATTGATGCTTTCTGAAAGCATATACGCTGTTTTTCACAACTGGGAGGGGAAACGGAGATAAAAAGAACAGAGTAATTGGCATAAGTGGGAACACAGGGTTTTTTTTGAGTTTTCATTAAAGGAGGACATTTTGACAAGTGTGACATACGTTCAAATGGAAACCGGAAGAAACAACTGTATAAAAGACCAGCCTGCCAAACATTAGTGTGTGCATGTAAGACAAAAGTTGGAAATACACATTCATAAAAAAACTGTCATGTATAGTAGGTGGAAACAATAGCTTTTTATTATAATGGCTATTCTATCCATAGTATCTTGCAATATAAATGGCATTAACAGGTACACTCAGATAGGAAGCTGTATTGAATTTATACTAAGAAATGTGGAATGCAAATAGCAATGCTGTAGGTGACACTTTTGGAAAGAAATGAACATGTGAATTTGACAAAGGAAAGATTAGGATTTCAGAATGGATATTCAGCAGAATATCAGGGACAAAAGAAAAGGGGAGTAATGATACTGATTGTTAGAAGAGCTCCAAAAGTGAAAGAAGAGGGGGAAAAAGATAACAGATTTGGGGTAGTATAGTGCTATTTGCAAAGGCGGGGGATTACAGGTATGTATTTATATTCCACCAAAATCTGCTATTAATGAAGTTTAAGATAATTTTGAAAGTTATAATCAGCTTTCAGCAGGGAATATTAATTATTGGTGGGGAACAAGAGTTGCAATTGTGTGGATGCATCAGGGACACAGAAAGGAAAAATATAACAAAACATGATAGATGTTTTGAAGAAATGTATGAAACTATTTGGTACAGAAGATGTAAAATCATAAGGAATTCTGACAGAAATTACATATTTTATTGCAAATAAACAAGAATTTGCATCTTATTCCCCAAAGTACAATAACTCAGCCAGCCTGGATAGAAATTATACTTCACAGGAACACATACATTTCATTTAAAGTTTCAACATACACATCCACTAAATATTTCAGACTAGCGCTAAATAAAACCAAGATAAAACTGCATGGTAATGAAGTAAAAATGAGACACTGGCACTTTCTCACTTACCTGTTAAAAGAAAGAATTTAAGGAATGGGTAGGGAAATTATCCTATAGTTTGTAGGGAATATAGAAATTTCTTCAAAAGGAATAGCTGGTCAATGGTACAATATGAAAATGGAGTTTAAACAGGGGGTAGAAATAAAAAAAGAAATATAATTAAGAAGTAACAGGAATTATTTAGAGAGCCTGACGACGGTTAAGGTACTGCAGAATAGGAGTAATCTCATAAGACGAGGAGCAACAGCAAAGTGTTAAAGAGAAAATAAGGGAGTATTGGGATAATATGCATGAGTTCAGAAAGATTGTTAAGAAACTATTTCTGATAACTCCAGAGCACAAAAACTTTTAGTACAGTGACTTAGGCAATGGAATGTAGATACACTCCCTAAAAAAGTCTGGTAATAAAATAATCTTATGTCAAGAAAATTAACTAGAGAGTCTGTAGAAGTATTAAGAGAGATTTTAGAAATTTTATGAAAATCTGAGTAAAGCAGAGGTATGTGGAAACCAAGAAACAACATGAATGGAAATGTTTATGGGAAAACAATTATGCCAAGATTAGAGGAAGATGAGGCTCAACAACTAATAGTTGAGATACGAGGAGACAAAGTAAAAGTGGTGATGTATAGTTATGACAGGAGGAGATGAGAATCTGCAAGAAAGTCTCCAGGAACAGATGGCATTCCTATGGCAGTTTGGAAGTTAGGAGGGGAGAAACTGATAAAGATCTGGAAGATTTTCAATGGAGGAGAAGCATCAGAATCTTGTAAGAAAGCTGAGGTGGCTATATTACTCAAAGACGGCAAAGACCCATCAGATCCAGCTTCACATACACCCATACCAATTTTAAACCATGACTATAAAGTGTTTATGTCTATACTACCTAAAAGCATGGCAAAGGTATTGCCAAAATGGATGCATATGAATGAATGTGGCTTTGTGGAGAGGAGGTACACATCTGCCAACACTAGCAGAACAATGATGATTCAGAGGGAAGCAAATGTAAGAAGAGACCACTGTTATTGGTGGGTCTTGATGCAAAGAAAGCATACAATTAAGCCAGATTTTATGAGTAGGGAAAAGAAACATTTGTATTCCCTGATATAAGTGAAATTAGGAAGATACATTAAAGGATCAGAGGCAAGAACGAAAGTGTGAGGGTTCCTCTCCAATAAGTTGTGTTTGAACAGAGGTACTAAGCAGTGGTGTCCTCTTTCCCCTTTGTTATTTGCTTTATATTTAGCGCCACTGGCAAAGAAAATAATGGACACAGAAATTCAAGGATATAATGGCTATGGCAATCAATCTGTCGGACAACATTATATAAATAAGAAAAGGACATCTCAGCGTTGTGGAACATTCTGAGACGGTGAAGTCTTTTAAAAATGTAAAATGTATTATGAGAAAATGAAGGCTATTGACGTAAATTATGTTCCCACTTACAACTTGATTCAGCAATACCCAATTTATAGGGACATAAGTATTTAAGAGTATGGCTTAAAATGGCTTCTGTTATGGCAGTGAATGATGTGGGAAGAGACTAAACAAAAGATACAAAAACCAAGAAACTGGAAGCTCTTGTTTATGGATATGGATAATAAGATTCAAGCAAACAGATCAGGCATATTTTGTATCAACTAGAAGAAATGTTGTGGGCAATAACTAATAACAGTTGAAGGAATTTATCTGGGAGGGAAAGAGGTCAAGAGTTAACTGAGATAAGTTGAGCCTCGTAACAGAACAGTGGTTTAAGACTACCTGATTTGAAGAGATATTTATTTATTTATTTATTGCATTTGATAACCGGGAATGTTCACTGGGCCTGGGATGAGCTCGGGGAGAAAAGCTCTACAAGATAAACTATAAAAATAAATATTAATACAACATCAGAAAAAAAGTTCACAAAAATACAAAGAATGTGATAATTTGCATAACAGAGAACATAAAGCAGTACTGTTAGTAAAAAAAATGGAAAATAGAAATAGAAGATGGCATAAGTTAAAATAACACATGAATGAATTAAATCTACGCAGTTCCTAGTGTGCATTCAAATAATGCATGAGCTAGTTGCCACGGGAGTTGACTGTAGTGTAAGAATAGTAGGAGATAGAAGGGCTAGGGAGGGAAAGGACAGTGTATAGTGACAGGGAAGCAGTGAATGGGCAGAGGGAAAGGGAAGGAAGTGATAGTTAACGAGGTATAACACTGGGGAGAGAAATCAGGTGTTGGGGTTGTGTTTTGGGGTTCACAAGCATAACTAATGCTAGGAGAGATGTAGTTTGAGGGACTTTTTTAAAGTAGGCTGGGCTGCTGATAGTTGAGTGAATGGGGGAGATTGTGCCACGCTTTAGGGATGGTATAGGAATACAACATTTGACCAGCTGTAAGCTTAGGTTTCTCTACAGATAGTAACATTTTGTTTTCGGATCTGAGGTGTCAGTTAGGCTGGTACATGGTCAGAATAGAGGAAAGGGAGGAGCAAGTTTTTGGGTGGTAGATGAGCTTGTGGGCTGTAGTTAATTGTAAGAATGTGAGATAGTAAGGGGATTCTAGCCAATTTAGTTGATGCAGAGAGGAACAGTGATGGGTGGAAAATTTTGCATTTGTAGCAAATTTAGGAATTTTATCATAGCAGGAGTTTAGTTTTGTCCTCAAGGAGAAGTGTAGATTAGTGAGAATGGGAGTGCCATATAGCAGTTTTGGAAGGATGTGGCCAGAGCTTTTTTTTGAAGAGAGGCTAAGAAAATGTTGCTCCTATACAGGGCACCTAGTTTTCTGATGTTACTGTATATGTGAAGGTTAAAAGATAATCTGTCATCAATGGTAACACCTAGCAAGTTGGTACTGGGGACAACTTCAATGATAGTGCTACTTTGGGAATGAATGGAGAAGAGACTCATCAGTGATGGATTTTGTGGGGGTTGATATTAAAAGTTTTGTTTTATTGGGGTTGAGAGCGAGGTAGTTTTGGGACATCCAGGTTTCAGTGGACGAATGCTTCTTGGGTGAGATGCTGTAGTATAGGGGCAGATTTAGCAGAGCAGATAATAGTTGTCATCTGCATATTGGATGACAGTACTGTTGGTGAGAGAGGAATGAAAGTTATTCACAAATATGCTGAATACGATGGGTCCTAGTATTGAGCCTTGGGGGACACCTGTATTGGCATTTAAGAAAGGAGAGCTAGTGTGTTGCTATTTAGTAGATTGTTGCCTATTACTGAGATAGTAAACCACTGTAGGGTAGAGGGAGATGGTCAGAGATCAGAGAGTTTAGTAAGCAGGAGGGAGTGGGAAATAGTGTCAAAAGCCTTTGATAAATCTAGGAAGAGTGCTGAGACTAAGGTACCAGCATCTCATGCTTTACTTACTGTATCAAGGAAGGAAATGAGGACAGTGTTAGTACTGTGACTGGGCCTAAAGCCATGTTGAGAGGGGGAAAGGATTTGGTGTTGGGTCAGGTGAATGAGGACTTGAGTGTGAATACATTTAGTATTTTGGAGATTGGGGAGAAGATGGCAATAGGATGGAAGTTTGAGATGTCAGAGTTGTTGCCGCCTTTATGAACGGGAAGGCTAGGTGCTTTTTTCCAGATATCGGGTATGTAGGACTCCTGAATTGATCCATTTAGGAGGATGCTGATAGGATATGCAATGGAGAAGGCTAAGAGTTGTACGTATTCTGCAGGTAAGTTATTGGGGGTGTTGGTGCAGGGTTTGAGTTTGTGAAGAAGGTTTTTTAATGGTGGAGATCGGTATAGGTGTTAAAGTGAAACTGGGTAGAAGATCAGAGGAGTGTATAGGTTGAGTTCCTGGTGGGCTAGTTATTATAGGTGGGAAGGTGGAAGTTTTTTGATGGTGTCGATGAAGTATGCATTGGAGAGGGAGGCCATCTCAGAGGGCATTTTTTCTGGATTTGGACACGGGTTGTTTTTAGTTCCAGGGCGGAGAAGGGAGTTGATTGCTCCTCAGAAATTTTGGGGGTTTAGTCTGTGTTGGTCTTGGACAGCCTGGAAGTATTCTTCTTTGTTTTTGGTAACTAGGTGTTTAGCCTGATTACAGAGTTGTTTATAAAGAGTGAGGTTGGATATTGATTTATTTATTTTTTGCCAGGCTTTCCAGACCTTGTCCCTTGAGGACATAACTTGCTTTGTGGACATTTAAGCCAAGTAGCATGTTTTGCCTTAATCCTTTTTAACCATAGTGGGGCAAGGCTATTTAGGATACTAAGAAATATAGAACTGAAAAACTCTACAGCTTTGTTCAGTGGGAGAAATTTTAGTGGGATCCAGTTAGTGCTCTGTAGGATGTCAATGAAGGTGTTTGGGGAGAAATGGGAAAGATCCCTGGTGTACCTATATAGGTGTACATTTGGTATGGAGGTGGGCTTACATATTATTAATGCTGGAGTGTGTTCACTAATGCTATTTGGGAGAGTCCCTGAGGTGGTGATTTTTTCTGGGTCAGAAACCAAGATCCAATCCAAGACTGAGCCTTTGTTTTTCTTGAAGTTGGATCTAGTAATATCGAAGACTAGCTGAGTGTAGATATGAAGGTTAATTTCTGTGGAGGGGCTGTTATTGAAAATATCTAGCCAGTTAATGTTGACATCACCTAGGATGATTGTTTCATTTTTTTATATTGCTGGATGTCCAGGCAAGAATGTCTTCAAGAGTAGGAGTGTTATTGCCTGGGGGGGAGTGTATAGGACTATGATACAAGGCTTTTTGAATCATTACATTTTAGGAAGGTGATGTAGCTCTGCAGTGGAGAAGTGGGGAATTGGTTTGGAATATGGGATTATTGTAAGGGTGTTTGGGAATAAGGCAATGCCACTGCCTTTTTGTGTAGTCTATCAGCTCTGAGGCAAGAGTAATTTGGGGAAGAAATTTAGAATCTTTGATGTACGGTTTTAGTAATAGTGGTAAAGTCTGATTATGTTGGTTTAGCCATGCATACAGTTGAGAAATTTTGTTCTGAATGCTTTGGAGATTAATTCTGATAAAGTTTAGGGATTTTGTGAACTTAGGGGAATTATGAGAAGGGGGAGAACAGCCAGGGTTAGGATGCATGTCACCACAAAGGACTAGTTTATTGAGAACAGGAAAGTAGGTGGATAGTAGCTTCTTTTTTTGGTAATGGAAGGGTTTGGAGTTATGGTTGTATGGAAGCTCATTTTGTGGGGGAGGGTGATGAGTTTCTTCTGTAATATTAAATTTGTGCTATAGAAAGAGTGGGGCATATGGCCAAGTAACTTGGGAGGGTGTGTGGTTGGGTAGATGTGGAGGGGGGTGGTGCAGGTGGTATGTAATTTGTGTGAAAGGAAGATAGTCTTATAAGAAGGGAGAGGTGGATGGTAAATGCAAAAAGAAAGAAGTTGAATATAAAAGAGGCATAACTATGTGATGTGCTTAAAGAAGGCTTGGATAAGAATTGTGGTGTGGGAGTGAGGAAGGAGAGATAGTAGTATAGAAGGAAAGGCAAAGATGTGACAGATTATTGGGTTATGAGGAAGGGCAGTTGTAAGGGTGGAAGCTGGGGTCATGAAAGGGTGTGGAGTGTGGGAGGTGAGAAGATTGAGTGTAGGAAGAGAGGAGGGGTTGAGAGTATGCAGCTAATTAGGAATGGGTGTATCTGTGAAGGTTGGTGAAGTAGGGGTGGAATGGGAGGTATATGATTGGATGATAGATGGCAGGTGGGGTTAAGCTAACTATAAGTGTAATAGAAGTGGGGTGGGTGGAAATGGGGGTAGGGGAGGAAGTGAGCCCAAGCATAGAAACAGGTTTGCACAGCTGGAAGAGGCAGGAGTGCAAAAAAATATATCAGTCAGGTTCAACACAGGAAACTAGATAACATGCTGTAGTTGGATGAGAGACAAACGTTAGAGGGGGGAAGAGAATGTAAGTGGGGAACCTACACTCCTATATGGATTTTAGTACATTTTTAGTAGTAGTACATGTTTAGTAGTGGATACTTTAGAGCTACACAGCTCATATACATAACATAAGCAAAAGGTTATAATTCAAATTGTAAGGGAATGATGATGAAACCATGGAGGGTGGTTCAAGAAGTAAGGAAAGAGTGGGATTTTGTAGGCAGATCTTTAAGGAGAATAGTAACCACAATAAAGATCATTGTATTCATAAAGTTGCAGAATGTATTCCAAGAACTACACCAACACATGGAGAGAAAGGAAATTTCATCAATAGGGATAACTGCAAATAGGAGTACAAAAAATAGCCAAGATGGGGTATGAATTTACTGGAGTAAATTGGGATAAGAATCAAGACACTGGTATGAAATACATGTAAAGAGTGTGCTGAGGCCAAGAAGAAGTTTAGTTTGCAGGTTAGAGACTACTTTCTGTATCAGGAGCTGTTGAAGTATAGACAAAGAGAAAGGGATGGGGGTTCCCAAGTGAAAAACCTGCTCTGGTAGAGTTTTGAGTCAAATCCATAACAGAAGCTACTGTTAAAAACGTGATAAGTAGGGCATATAAAATATTGCACAATAGCTATACGAATCAAGCAGAGGAAGTTAGAAAAAAGACTGGAAGAAAGGTTGGAAAAGGAATTTATAAGGGAACAATAGGAGTCTCCCAGGTATGAAACAAAGTCCAGAAGGTTTAGGATGTTTGCTTGGAAGTGTTTGCATAAGATATTTTATACCTTTAGCAGTACTTCAATTTGAGTGTAATGAGTTGGCAGACTTAAAAAAATTGCTACAGAGTACTCTGTCATATATACGGGGGAGCAAATGTCTGTAACTAAGGAAAAAAGAAGTTGGGTCTTACCATAATGTTCCATCTATGTTGTAGATCTTTATTCATTTCATTACTGGTAGAACTTCGGTTCCATTCTTAGAAATGACACGGCCATTACAAAGCTTGCGCCAGCCAAAAACTCTCAGCTAACACCTACCCATAATGCCCCTCTCATAGTCTCTTCAGATCGAGTTTACCCACCCTTATAGTATAGGAACAGTAAAAGAGAGAGTAGGAGGCTCTGTCTGAGCAAATACTTTAACTAAGGAAATCCTAAAGTCCACCAGGAGTCCAGGCAGGGGGAAGGAAGGCAGGAAGTAATGAATGGATGAAGATCTACAACACAGATGGAACATTATGGTAAGACAAACATCTTTATCTGATGTTGTAAATCTTTATTCATTCCTTAGTGTCAGGACCGAGTCCCCAGCAATTTGAGTCCAGGATAGCCCTAAGGAAGGATATTCCTGAGCACCATAGAACCAAAAGATGCTCGTCCCCTGGAGGCCAAATCCAATTTGTAATGAGTGATAAAGTTATGAGGTCTTGCCCAAGTGGCCGCTGTGCAGATATCATCCATAGAGGCCCTGGAATAAAAAGCCACTGAAGTAGCCATCGATCTAGTTGATTGAGCCTTTATTCTGGAAGGTAAAGACACTTTGTTCTGATGGTAGATGAAAGTAATGGCATTTCTCAGCCAAGAAGATAGCCATTTTGGAGACAGGCTTACCCAATCTGGGTCCTGCAAAGGCCACAAACAATTGATCCATTTTCTGAAAGATTTAGTTCTGTCCAAGTAAAAATGAAGTTTCCTATGAACATCAAAGGTATGGAAAAGATATTCCCCTCTATCTGAATGCTGAGGGAGGAAAACCAGCAGGTCAATATATTGGTTAAATGAAAATCCAGAAATGACCTTAGGCAAAAAGGATGGGTCAGTACGTAGGGACACTCTTTCCCTATGGGAAAATCAAGTAAGGTCTCATGACACTCAAGGCCTGCAACTCAGATACTCTTCTCGCTGAGGTAAGGGCTACTAGAACTAGAGTCTTCCAAGACAAAAATTTCATTACACATGAATTAGAAGATTCAAAAGCAGGGCTTGTTAATGACTAAAGCACCAAAGTCAAGTCCCAAGATTCTATAGGGGGCTTGACAGGAGGTTTAACATGTAATACTCCTTTTAAGAAGGTTTTGCACAGACAGTGTGACATAACAGAAGCATTATCAAATCCATTGTGAAAGTTTGCGATAGCTGCTAATTGCACCATGATTGTTGATGCTGAGGCTCCTGCATGTAATAGGGTAGTCAGGTATTGTAGAATCATCTGAACAGGCATGGAGTAGGGGTCTATGTTATGATCTTTGGCCCATGTAGAGAACCTAGCCCACGTACTAGAATAAATTTTCCTGGTGGAAGGTTTCTGTGAAGTCAGAAGAATCTCATGAACAGGAGATGAAATATCGGGTAGCCTGGTAATCGTTGGAAGTGGAGAAACCAAGCTATGAGCTTGAGGAGGTTGAGGTTGGGGTGAACCAGTCCCGGAGGGTGAGATAGCAGACCCTGGTATTGATCTAGCATTCACGGGCTGTGAATCAGATGAGGCCATAGGAAAGAGAACCAGACTTGATAGGGGCAATTAGGATCACTTTGCTTCTCAACCTCCGAGCTTTCTGGAGGAATTTCGGGATGAGGGGAAATGGGGAAAAGGCATACAGCAGACTCAGGGCCCAATCGTGCATCACAGCATCCCTCTGTGACTCCCCCTGAGGGGGATGAGGGCAAAGTAGCTTCTGCATCTGTTGTTTAGGGGGGAAACAAACAGGTCGCAGCAAGGCCTGCCCCAACGGTGGAAGATTTGATCTGCTATTACAGGGCTGAGGGACCACTAGTGAGGCATCAGAATGTTCCTGCTCAGATTGTCCGCAATAAGGTTGGAACTCCCAGGAATGTGCGTTGCTATAAGAAAGCAGTTGGAAGCTATCGCCCAGTGCCAAATTCTCATGGCTTCCTGATACAGGGGGTAAGACCTGGTTCCACCTTGTTTATGTACCAGATGACTGACATGTTGTCCAATTGAATTGCAATAGTCCTGGAAGGAAGGGATGTGTGGAACGCTTGCAACGCTAAGAGAACTGCCCTCAATTCCAGGACATTTATGTGCAAATTGGCCTCCATGGGGGACCAGGTGCCTTGGACTATCTGTCCCTGGAAATGCCCCCCCAGCAGGGAAGAGTCCATGGTCACCGTGGCCCTGGGCTGAGAAAGACAAAATGGTTAACACCAAAGATTCGATTCTGGCTTCATCCATCAAAGCATTTCTTTCTTGAAAAGGTTTGTAAGGCATATCAAGTGGTCGAATGGGTGTGTTAAGAATAACCACTGTGATGAAAGGAGCCACTGTACTAGTCTCATGTGCAACCACGGCAGTGGAACTAAGGTAATGGTTGCTGCCATAGATCCCAACAGCTGTAGTACAAGGCATGCTGGTACAAATGTCTGTGGGAGGAGGACTTGAATCTGGCTTATTTTTAACAGCCTGTGAGGAGGAAGGGAAGCTTGACAGGATGTTGTGTCGAAGATCGCTCCAATGAATTCCAGTGCTCTTGTTGGGGACATTTGAGATTTGTCCATGTTAATCATGATGCCTAAGTGAAGAGCAAGGCCTTGAGTGTAAGAGAGCCTGTGAATGAGAAGATTTCTGGTCGTGGTGGTAAGGAGTGAATAGTCTAAGTATGGAAACACTTGGAATCCTTGTAGCCAGAAATGAGCTACTACTACTGCCATACATTTGGTGAACACTCTGGGGGCTGTCGAGAGACCAAATGGCAGTACCCTGAACTGATAGTGACTGCCTCCCAGCCAGAACCAGAGAAACCTCCAGAAGCGTTTGTCCAACTTTATGTGGTAATACACATCCTGGATGTCTATAGAGCACATCCAGTTGTCCTTCCCTGGAAAGGGGAGGATGGACTGAACTGTGACCATCCAGAATGTTTGAGGTTTTATGAATTTGTTTAGTAAGCTGAGATCCAGGATTGGTCTCCAGTCCCCTGTCTTTTTGGCACTAAAAAGAACCTTGAGTAAATCCCGGATCTTCTCTGGTCTGGTGGGATGGGCCGGATGACTTTTTCTTAGTAGTGTTTCAATTTCTAAGGCTGCTGCCTCCCTCTGACTGGGTAGAACATCAGGGATTCATTTGATGGGTCTGGGAGTAAGATCGAATGGGCTATGGTAGCCTCAGGATGCAATTCTCTGCACCCATGTATCCGTTATGAGTTGCCAGGCCTGTAGGTGCAGAGAAAAATCGACCCCAGACTGCTTCCAGAGGAAAGCAATCAGGCTGCTGTTCTGGAGCGCTGGAGAAGGAATCTCTAGCGCCCTGGTTGTGCAGACCCCCTCTGCCGCAAAAGGGGAGTCTTCCGAATGAGTTTCCCCCTCTGCCCTGGGGGGACTGCTCATCATATGGGTCATGAAAAGATCCCTGGGATTTCTTGAACCACTTTTTTCCTCCCCTCTGGTTCCTGGAATAAGATCTCTGTGGGGTGGACAAATGTATGCCCACAACAGACAAGGTCTTCCCATCCTACTCACTACGTGATAGTGTCTCTCTTACTTTGGGACCAAAAAAGGAAGATTCGTCAACAGGCACGTTGACAAAGGAAGATTTGAAGGGGTCCGTGGAATCACACAAATGCATTCAAGCATGCCATCTCATGACGATGCCTGATGCGTCTGCTTGAGCTGCCCCCTTGGTGGTGTGAGATATCAAGCACATTGAGGAGTTCAAGATGGATTCTGGGGTAGCCAGCTAAGAGGCAACAGTACCATGCACCTCGTCAGGCAGTACCCCCGCCAAAGAGACAGACATTTCAGATATTAGATCTCTTTGGAGGCGAGTGAAGTGTGCCAGATAGTTCAACAATCGAAAGGCAAAGGTCGCTGAAGCATAGGCCCATTTCTCCAGTCTGTCCATTCCCCGAGACTCCCTGTTCGGGGGATGGAAAGTGGAACTATCCTCTGCCAGTTCCCTCTTGGTGGCCGCCGCCACGACAATCGAATCAACTACTAGCTGTATGGACCAATTGGGCTGGTCTTCGGGGGTGGATAAAATTTTGTCCGGCCTCAGAGGGACAGGTTCTATGTTGTCTGGGGCCTTCCAGGCACGCTGCACAATCAGCTTAACAAGCTCATCTGCAGGTGGGGTCACCCAGGAAGTAGATGGCCGAGCACAGAATGCCTGCAAGAATACAGATTCCTCCAAAGGGTTACAGGACTTCCAGTCTCCCCTCTGTCTGAGGAGCTCAAGAATGTCTCCAAATGAGACGTCTTCCTGGGGAGACCGTGGGGACCCTTCTCCCTCATCACAATTGGTGTCCTCCGTGATGGATTCCTCAGGGGAATCGAGATGCTTCCTCTTGCACCCTTTCTTCTGGGGTGGGTCCACAGTGGGATCTTCTAAGGAGGACTTCGAACAAAGGGTTCCCTTCAAGGGAGGGTCTTGCAGCTCCTGTGCTTGGGATCCCAGAATACGGGGTTGAGACAGCTGCATGCTAGAGGGGGGTTCTGGTGTTGATGCCATAGGTGCTAACTGGGAGCCTGTTGAGGCAAGGACCCTCTCCATCACCTGGAATGCAGGCCTGCCCAAGGAGGGATGAGAGCCTTGAACAGAGAAGGACAACCTCGGAACCGGGGTCACACCCCCGACCTGAGGAGCCTGTCTCCAGGTGAAGATCTCAGAGGGGACTGGTAGCTACTGGTGGAGCCGTGGCCATAGATAGCACCAACAAAAAAAATAGGTGCCAAACTAGGAACCACGGTGCCGACAGCCCAATCACTGCTCCAAAAGTGCATCAGTTTCAATAGAACCGTAGCACCAAGAGTAATTGGTGCTGACAGGGGAACATCTGCAGTCAAAGCTGAGACAGTATGCACTGGGGTGGTCATTGGTACCGAAGTCTTTGGGGCCTGGGAAGAAGCCGGAGGAGGATATACTGGTGAATATGCCATGAAAGTTTCCATTCCAAGTGGGAAGGAAGACCTAACAGGGGTGGGCAATCCCCTAGCTGCCAAAAGCTGGTCCACAACCCTCACTTCATCTTGTTCTGAAAGACTCCTGGTGGATCTGAAGGAAGCTGCCGAAGAGAGTCAGGTCTCTCAAGAAAAGGACTAAACTGGTGTCTCAAAAAGTCGTCATAATATCTGGTTCTGAGAAGGTATTCAACCTTCGGAAACGATGGAGTCAGTGTCTGTGGAGCCATATAAGATATCAGCACCATGGCCGGGGATGGTGCCGATGCAGGTATGGTAGTCAAAACCTGTGTCAAGACCAAGGTCAGCACGGAGGAGGATGGTGCCAAAGCTAGTACAGTAACTTGAGTCAAAATTAGTGGTGGAACCGAGGGAGAAGACATGGAACCTGGTGCTGAAGTAGTCTGCGCCAAAGCAGAGGGAGAAGTTCGGTGTCGACTTGGTTCTGAGGTGGATGAAGATGTAGGAACAGAGTGATTCCATTTCTCTTTATGTTTTTTAGTCTTAGAAGGTGGTGAGACCTCCGTCCCAGAAAAAGCTTCCGAGAAGGGAGTTTTCATCATACCCTTCAAAATCAACTTGTTCTTATGCTCAGCCAAAGTCCGATTGTTGAAGCTGGAGCAAATATCACATGAAGCATTAATGTGGTCAACGCCCAAACAATATACGCACTGAGCATGACCGTCTGAGTTGGGCATCTTACGCCACACTTATCACACTGTTTAAATCCTAACTTAGCTTTTTCAGACATTATGAAAAAAGGGACACAAGTGGCAAGATAAACACCAAAACAACAACAACAACAACAGAGAAGAGTTTTTTTTTTTAATTTTATTTTTTTACAGACAGATAGAAAAGGTGAGGAGTCCCAACAATAGTACTTAGAAATACCACAAGTGGTAGGAAATGGGCCTACCAAAGGTAGGAGACAGGGACAGTACCAATGATGGCAAAAAAGAAACTACCAAAGGTAGAGGGTAGGATGTAGAAAAAGTATATAAGCTTACAGACACAATGAAGACATATAGGGTAAATGGACTAAGAAGAGGTACTGATATAGATAATCACAAAACTTAGCTTGAGAGAGAAGGCTTGGCACGTCTGATGAGGAACGCAGCAAACAAGATCTGGAGAGACTATGAGAAGAGTATTATGGGTAGGTCTTAGCTGAGAGTTTTCGGCTGGCGCAAGCTTGATAATGGCTGTGTCGGTTCTGAGGATGGAACCGAATTCCTACAGTAAGGAATGAATAAAAATTTACATCAGACTGATTCTTTTGAGGATCTGAATTGCCTAGACATAGTAAAGCCTTACCAAGTGTAATTCTGTTGGCTGCCAAAAAGGCAATTACTTGAAAATGGAAATCAAAATCTAAACCAACTGTACCTAAAGTATTGAATATTATAAAAGAGACAAAAGTACTGGAATAGGATCTTTAAAAAGGGAAGGTGCAAACTGCATACAAATAAATGGAATTTGTGGGAAAAAATACATGCACAATAATGTTCAGTAGGAGCAATGAGGTTTAATGGAAGATAGGGGTTGAGCAATTTGTGATATTTGACTGAAAATAGTTATAAAGAAAGAAAACGTGGAACGTATAATGTCTGCAAATGAAAAAAAAAGTTAATAGAAAAGAAAAGGCATATTAACATAAGCGTGTATATGTCTTAAATACATTTTAATAAAGGTGTTTTAAAACTATGAGACAGGGAGTATATGCAGATACTGTATAAAAGGAATCACAGCCAAAAACTCAACTTAAGAGCCAAGTAATGTGAGCCAACAAATCTACTCACTGTGACATTGTGCCAATGACCAGTTATCATATAGGTTTACAAAGTCATACAAGCGGCCACAGATAACCACGTACTGTGTGACACTCGTATCACTGTGTAAACCTCTGCTTGCAACATGTATAAAGCAACAGACCAGGAATTTATTTCAACTTTCTTCTGTCAGAATCATGCAGTGCAACCCTGTGTGTGTGTGTGTGTGTGTGTGTGTGTGTGTGTGTGTGTGTGTGTGTGTGTGTGTGTGTATAACAAGAGTACTTCATGTCACAAAGGGAACTACACTGAATTCTCATGAAAATGAAACTTGAAAAACATTCATGCAGCCATTTTTGCACAGGGTAAGGCCCCTCTGCACTCTCCTCTAGCTGCAGGCTGTGCCTCCTATGCCCATCCCTGCTTAAGGTGTCTTGTCGTTTGGTAAATCACTTAGTTTCTCAGCAAGTGCCAGTGCTGTGAAGTAAATTTGCTGAAAGCTACTTTCAGCATCAATGGGGTTTGCCTTTAGCCCATTGTTGTGTGACCGTGGAACAGGAATAGATATAGGATGTGAGGTGGCTCTCCCACACAAGAGAAATGCAGGAGTTTTCCCTCTCCTGCAAAAATAAACATAGTTTGATATTTGCTTAAAGTGGTTTTCAGCAAATTCTTTTCATGGTTTCAGCATCTGCTGAAATTTAGTTTGCTAGATAGTACGTATAAGCAGTGGTAATCATGTCCAACTTGAAGGAAGCATAACCACAGACAAGGGGAAATAAACTGATGTTCTTCTAAACAATTGCTTTTGCTCCTCTTTAGTTCCATGATACTGGAAGAAAACAAGTTTTTCAACAGCATACATCAAAACTTCCATATTGAAGCACAATTCAAGGCAGTGTCCTACTCCACATGATGGCAATAATCACTGAAACTTGATAAAACAGAACTCTCAGACATTGGACTCTATGTCTTAGCTAGGATGATACATTCAGAAGTTGGGAGAAGCCTGCCTCTAGAGAACAAGCAATTATTTTAACTCCATGAAGGATGGGTGAAAGGTAACAATTGACAGAGTACACAGTATAATTATTTTTACTTAATAATTCTATATCTTGTTTGTTACAGTCTGTATCCAGGTTATCTGAATCAGATGATATATACCATCAAAGGGTCAATATACTGCATATAAGAGGGCCTGACATTATATTTAGGCAGTTAAGCAAGCTAAAAGTATTTTCATATGAAATGGGAGACTAGAGAAAATCCTGTGCTCAGGGATGGATTGAACACAAGGCGACCTAGACAGCTCCCTAAGGCCCAGCACTAGGTGTAGGCCCAGCTATACAACATTACAAGAAAAACTTCCTATAAACATTCATTTAAAAAATGCTCAATTCCTTGCATTCACAAATACTACAGTTCTTAAAAACAGCATTTCCAATTCAGAGTGCCAGCTCCAGTCTCATTGGCTCAAAGCATCTGCCAATAAAAGAGACATGAACTGGCATACACAGCAAATAAAAAAGACTTCCAGAAATTGGCACATTTTTTTTTGCAGGAGGTTTCTTGTTCAGCATAATGGATGCATGTGGGTGGCAGGGCGATGCATTGACAGCAATAGTTTTTTTTTTTTGTAGGTGTATACTAGGCTAATAACCACTAGGGCCCTTAAAAGCCTTCATGTGCAACCCAATGCGACACAAATTTGATTTATGTTTGACTTATGGGGGGCAATTTACTGATTGCTTTTGTCCATTTGACACACAGGAGCCAGACCAGGGGTGAATTTTTGATTACCCATCCAAAAATCCAATTTACACTTAAATAGGGATAGGGAGGAGCTCTGCTTCACATGGAAGTGGAGCCTGTTCTAGAGAATGGGAATTTTCTGAAAAACATCTCTCTCTCTCTCTCCAACATGTCCTATTTACATGCAAGCAACATTTAGGCATTTTAATCTTGTAGTTCTGATGCAGTTTGTTTTGCAGCTGTGTAAAAATTTTATCAAAACCCGGTCCAGGGATGCCTTGTATGCCAGGCAAAGATCACCTGTCAGAAAAAAATATATAATACAGACTACAAAGACAGGGTTTTGAGGCAATCAGCATAGGATATTATGTTTATTCCCTGTATTAGTTTTGTAAAAAACCTTTGAACATTCCAGCTGCTGCATGTGTCTGGTCAGGTATTACTGAAGGGGGTATTACACTCTATGATGGGCCTGATGACGGCCAAGTACAGAAGTAGGATGACCTCTCTGGACCTAGATGCCATGTCCTTGCTTATAATTTGGGCAACATAGAATGATTTTCTTACTACCTTAGACACATGTTAATTGAAGGCTAGGCTACTAGCTACAAGGGTTCCCAAATACCCAATTACTGAATCAACTTTTAAGGGTATTTTATTGATAATGTAGTTACCCCAGGTGGCAGACTTCCCAAAAGGTACTATAAGCCACTGCTTGGTAGTGAGTTTTAAGTCATGGCTTTGACACCAAGCATTTGTCAGTATTAGACCTTCCAGAAGGGTGTTCTTTTCTTGAGGGGATTCAATGACTGTTCTTAGTTTGCAATTATTTACAAACTTGGTTAGCTAGAGGCCTTTGACATTCAAGAAGGAGGATAGCAAAAAGGAGTGGGCCTAGTAAAAAACTCGGGGGGCCTCCACTGGTGGCAGGTCTCTTTGTGGAGGTGGCCTCACCAATTCTAACCTCCTGGGTCCTATCAGTGAACCAGCTAGCTATACAGTGCATTATAAAGGGGTTTATACCTAGTTATGTAAGTTTGTTGATAATGCCTGAGTGGGGTGCTGTATCAAATGCCTTAGCCAGATATAGGCAAGGCAATATGCACCATTCTCCCCTCATCCATTGTCTTACTGACCTTTTCAAAGAAGTCCACCGGATTCATTAAGCATGACCTTCCTTAGACAAATGTCTTTGTTGATCATTTTTTACAGGGATTTATAAATATGATTAATGGGTCTGCAGTTCCCAGGGATCTGTTGAAAGTCCTCCATTATGAAGGGGGATGACTGTTACAGTCTTCCATTCATGTGGCACAAAGTCTGTTTTAAGACTATCGTTAAATAAATAATGACATCTGGGGTCATGAAAAGTTGTATCTTAGACTATTTAGGAGGCATCCTGGGATGTTACTGGGACCCAATGAGGCCATGTTCTTGGCTTTAGTGAGTGCAGCCAGTATTTGCTCCCTACTTACAGATAGAGGGGTTATGTATGAGAGTATTATTGGGAGATGCGGTAAAGTTGGAAATGAATATGTCTAACAGGTTCACTACATCACCAGGCACAGTGAATGTGGTAGCATTAACCACCAGTTCAGCACACTACTATGTGCTGCCCTTGTGGTTTCTGATAGCTGCATAAGGTTTTATGGTTATCTTTCACCTGAGAGGATGTCAATATCAAAGATAGCTTTGCTTGACCTAACTAGCCCTCTTAGTCACCTATTTATTTTGGCAAGGTTTTTATGGGAATTATCCTTAGCAATATTTTCCCTTTTGTTGTGTATCCTGTTTAATCTGGGATGGCACCAGCATGATGTTCATCGTGCATACAGCTGCAGTCATAACAGATGGGTTATCCTGCCGTCAGGCGGGTCCTCGGTTGGCCGAATTCCAAAGTCTAGGTCCGGCGTCAGTTGTCGTCGCTTCTTCCCTGACGTCAGTGCGGCAGGGGTATAAAAGAACCAGCCAACGCCATTTTCTTCAGTCTTTCTTGCTGCGCGGTGCCCGAAGCAGAAGCAGTTCGCAAGTGCCGGTCGGCCAGCTCCTGAGATTTACAAAAATTTTTCAGCCGAAGTCTTCTTGAAAGCTAAGTACCCTGTTGGGGAAACTTTTCTTGCCTCAGACCGATGTCAGACAAAGTTAATAATTGCATTTCTTGTGGGAAGCAAATACCGCATAAGGATTTCCATTCCTTCTGCATTCCTTGCTTAGGCCCGGACCATGACGTCTCAGCCTGTCGTTTTTGTGCTAGATTCAACAAATGCACTATTAAGCATCAGGCGGAGTTCGCCCAGCACTATTTTGGTAAAAAATTTAATTACATTACGTCGTCGGATACTCCGACTCCAGTTTTGAGTAAAAGACGCAAAGATAAGGACCAGCATACGAGGTCCGCGACTTCTACCGACACCACGCTAAAGCCGGCTACAGGTGCTCTGGTTCTCAGCGAGGCGCCTACGCAGCCCCTGAGTACCGATGATGCTTCTTTAGCGGTGTCTTCTGTGCCCGAGGTCGCAGGCTCCTCGGCCCCCACTCTGACTACAGATACCGACGCCACTCTTGGTGGGGAAACTCAGAATTTAGACAGACCTGCCACCTCTCAAGGTGTCTTCAGGCCTTCCTCTTTTTCCATTAAGGCTTTCACAAAATCTAAAGCAGCCATGAAAACTAAAAGACAAGCTCCACAGAGCCCCTCTCAAGGCCCCATGCCTAAAAAACAGATGCTCAAAATGGCAGAGGATTTGATTACTCTTATCAGGGGTCCTCAACCACCCTCCGATAAAAGGCCCGGACTGGAGGAAGACTACCCTTCCTCAGACCAAGCCTCTATTACCTCAGAACATTCTGAGGACCAGGAATATTCATATTCCCCTTTTGAAGATTCTGATGCTGAGGAGTCCATTCCCTCTGTCTCCCCCCGAGGACTATTCCTTTGGGGAAACCTTACATACCTTGAGGGAACACTTTCACTGGGAAGGCCAGGATTACTCAGATTCCAAGAAAAGGTTCAGGGATTTTCTCTTGCTTCCTCAGCACAGGCCTCTGGCTATCCCTCCTGTTTTGGATATATTAGATGATGTGTACACAGAAGCCAGCCTCAACCCAGATTCTTTACCCCCAGCTCCTGTTAAACCTGACAGGTATTACCGGGTTCCTGATTCACACCAATTCCTATACAAAAGCCATGCTGCTGACCCAGAAACTATTTCACAGGGTCCCAAGGGAATTAAGGCCTCTACTGCTAAAAACCCATTACCTTCAGAGAGGGATTCCAGAGCTTTAGAAAGGTGGGGGAAAAAGGTATACACCTCTGCCACTTTAACCATGAGGGCATTAAACTGTCAGTTCCATATGTTAAAGTATCAACAGTTTTTGTTATCTCAGTTGAAAAGCAAAATGACACAACCTGAACAACCAGATTTAAAGGAGTTGCAGGATTTGTTGCATAGTGCAGAGCAAGTGGGTAAACATACCTTGCAATGTGGTTTTGATGCTTTAGAGGCCTCATGTAGAGCTGCTGTTACAGGGTCTGTCATACGTAGACATGCTTGGCTCAAAGAGCAAACCTTACCAGATCATGTCAAAGCTAAGTTACTAGATGCACCTCTTCAAAAAGATGTATTGTTTGGTGTTAAAGCTGAGGAGGTACTAAAGAAAATGGAGGAAAAGGCAAGATCAATGCAAACAGTGAAAGATTTCCTACAGGTACAGCCTCCACGTTTCAGCAGAAACTGGCCTTCAAAAAATTGGTCCTTTCCAGCCACGGACAGACCTCAAAGAGGTAGATACAGGCGCCCGAGGGGTAGAAGGCAATCTCAAGGATCATTTAGAGCCAGACAATGGCAAGCATCTACACCAAGAGGTGGAGAAGATAGATCACAGTCATTCAGAAAGCAGACACAATGACTTTCCCCTTTGCATGCCAAGCAAAGCTTTAATGGCAGCACCTTTAGGCGGAAAACTGGCATTATTTTAAAAAAAATTGGCATATTGTCACAAAAGACAAATGGATCCTGGACATTATAGACACAGGCTACAGATTCCACTTTCACACCCTTCCAAAAATGAGAGGCATGCCAAACCTGCCACAAAATCAAAGGGCAGAGGCACAAAAACAAATTTCAGCTCTCATGGACATGAAAGCTATTCAAGAGGTACCTGCAAAAGGACAGGGTCAAGGTTTTTATTCCAGACTATTCCTGGTACCAAGGAAGGACAAAGATTGGAGACCTATTTTGGACCTATCCATCCTAAACACATACTTACTCGTACCAAAATTCAAGATGCTCACATTACAGCAGCTTCTTCCCATGCTGGGCAAGGAGTCTTGGCTGGTAACATTGGACCTCAAGGAGGCATACCTGAATGTCCCTATCAGACAAGATTGCAGAACATACCTCAGATTTCTTGCAGGTTCAACCTATTATCAATTCTCTGCATTGCCCTTTGGCTTATCTACTGCGCCCAGAGTGTTTACGAAATGCCTGGCATCAGTAATTGCCTTCTGCAGACTTCAAGGGATACAAATATACCCATATCTGGACTGCCTGATCCAAGCGGACAGCAAGCACATACTTCTGAAACACCTGGCCTTTGTAATAAAATTGTTGAACTTTCTGGGATACACAGTCAACAAAAAGAAATCAAAACTAATACCCTCTCAAGCAATAATTTTCCTGGGTGCCAGCTTGAATACAAACACCCAGATGGCCTACCTCACGCCAGAGAAGCAAGGGCAACTATCTCAATACTTCAGAAAAATGGCATCCTTCACCAGGCTGACTGCAAGGAAAGTCCTGCAGGCTCTGGGATTCATGGCATCTTGCATCCTACTGATCCCATATGCAAAGCTGCATATGAGGAAACTTCAATGGTACCTAAAAAACTTATGGTCTCAACACAGCCACAGTTTGGAAACAATTATACCACTCATTCCATGTCTTCAAAAGGAATTTCTGTGGTGGGCTCAAGCATGCCAAAAAACAGGTCTCCCTTTCTGCATGCCTCAAGCAAATCAAATCATCACAACAGACGCCTCGGACTACGCCTGGGGGGTGCACATGACAGATCAGTGCATTCAGGGCAAATGGTCCCAAAAAGAGAAGCACCTACACATCAATCAAAAGGAAATGCTAGCAGTACAAAATGCTATTATGGCCTTCAAAGACCTACTGCATCCAGGCCAGCTATTGATAAGGACAGACAACACCACAGTGATGTGGTACATAAACAAACAGGGAGGAACTCATTCATACCCCCTGTGCAGACTAGCCATGTCCCTTTGGAACACGGCTCTGGAACTGCAAATCCAACTTCAAGCACAATCCCTGCCAGGGAAGGAAAACACGCTGGCAGACAACCTAAGCAGAAATATGACAGACCCACACGAATGGAAGTTGCATCCTCAAGTTTTCACAAAGATAATTCAGGCATGGGGACGGCCAGACATAGATCTCTTTGCTACCCACAAAAATTACCAACTGAAAACATTTTGCTCAAGGACCTATCATCCACAGGCCTGGAAAGTGGACGCACTTTCTTTCAATTGGACAACATTGACAGTCTATGCCTTTCCACCTCTTCCTCTGCTGCCCAAAGTTCTATTAAAAGCCAGAGCAGAGAGGCCAAAGATGATTCTCATTGCTCCAGACTGGCCAAGACAACACTGGTATCCACTCCTGAAGAGCCTGACACATTCCCCTCCATGGATCCTGCCTCTAGTGCCTCTTCTGTTGACCCAACACAGCTTCAAAACTCTTCACAGTCAGCTAAAAACTCTCAATCTAGCCGCATGGAGGATTCCTTGATTTCCCAACAGACCCTCCTCTCCAAGGAGGTACAGGATGTCATCTTGGAGGCCAGAAGACCTTCAACTAGAAAAGCCTACTCCGCAAAATGGAAACGGTTTTGTGCCTGGAATAAGAAAAAGGGCCAGAATCCTTGGGTTCTAAATTTACCTCAAATATTACAGTACCTAGCTGAGATGTTAAACTGTGGACTTTCCTTTTCCTCCATCAAGATCCATGCTTCAGCCATTTCTGCACAATACAACACTGATCCTCCTTTATTCTGTCATCCTCTCTTAAGACAGTTCCTCAGAGGGGCTAAGAATATAAAACCCCCAAGGAAACCACCAGTGCCAGCTTGGGACCTCAACTTCATTTTAGAAAAACTAACTCTGCCTCCATTTGAGCCAGCTGCCTCAACAGAACTACAATATTTGTCATGGAAAACAGCCTTCCTTCTGGCTATCACCTCAGCACGCAGGGTTTCGGAGCTACAAGCCCTCATGGCGGTGCAACCTTTCATCATTTTCCATCAGGACAGAGTTTCCTTACGAACTAACCCTTCCTTTATGCCAAAGGTAGTATCCAGTGTAGCTTTGAATCAGACTATACACTTACCTACCTTTTATCCTAACCCACAAAACACAGGGGAAAGACTACTACATTCCTTGGACATTCACAGACAACTTCATTATTATTTGGACAGGACAAAGCCATTCAGAAAATCAGAGCAACTCTTTGTGTCCTATGCTACAGGTGCTCAAGGAAAGGCTATTTCCAAACAGACAATTTCAAAATGGATAGCCCACTGCATACGCTTTTGCTACTAATTTCATGGAAAAACTGTACCTACAAGCATCAGATCTCACTCCACACGGACCATAGCTACCTCTGCAGCTTTCCTCAGGGGGGTTCCTACCAAGGATATTTTGGAAGCAGCCACTTGGAGTTCTGTGCACACTTTCTCCAAGCACTATCACCTTCCACTATACTCTAAATCTAGAGTGAGCTTTGCCACAGCAGTCCTGCAGGGCATCCTTGCTCCTCCTAGTTCCACTTAGTGCCTACCACCCCTTTTTTAGCTTTGGGATTCTACCCATCTGTTATGACTGCAGCTGTATGCACGATGAACATAGTACAGTTTTGTACCTACCATAAATGTAGATGTTCGAGTGCTAATACAGCTGCAGTCCAGGTTTCCCTCCCTCCATCCCCTCTTGAGACAGGCCTTATGACAAACACCTCCTCATACAACCTGATTGGGGTATTCTTTATGGTGTATTTGCTTGAAAACTACTGTTTCTTGATTATATTACATTGCATTATTACATGAGTTTATGTTTTGCCTTCCTTCTGGGGGCACCTGACATCTGGGCAAGAAAAACTGAAGAAAATGGCGTCGGCTGGTTCTTTTATACCCCTGCCGCACTGACGTCAGGGAAGAAGCGACGACAACCGACGCCGGACCTAGACTTTGGAATTCGGCGGACCGAGGACCCGCCTGATGGCAGGATAACCCATCAGTTATGACTGCAGCTGTATTAGCACTCGAACATCTACATTTATGGTAGGTACAAAACTGTACTGTTTGTTTCTAGGGCTAGTTCTGGGCTTATTTCTGGTAGATGCAGCCTCTGTACAGCTATTGACATGAGAGAGAAATTCATCATAGGCTGGTATGTTCCTGGGCTTTGGAGGGGGCACTGAATTTTGACAAACAGGTAATCTGTCTTGGAATAGTTTCTGTTACTAGTTTAATGGGATTATGGAGTTGGTTTTGATATTGAAGGAGGCAGCTTTATGGGTGGACCTTAAGGTGGAGGACAAGACATGGGTGGATGCAGACTTCTCCCATATTTCTAAGCATTAAGTCCAGCATGGACAAAGCCTTACCCAGTATTGAAAGCCTGGAGGGGGAATGGTGCAGACCATCCTTGGCAAAGCAACATGGTCTGCTGATCATTTCCTCCCAAGCTACAAATATTGTATCCCCCTTAGAATGACAACAGAAAGACAGCTAGTTGAGGAAATCAATCATTTTTGTTCATTTTGTGGCATAATTCTTGGTGATGGTGAGACAGTCTGAAAGCTCCATAATGCCTCTTTTCATGTAGTGCAGGACATGCATCTCAGGTTATTTATACTTAAAACGCACTAAGATGGAATCACACTGGTATCTGTGGTGTAAGGACTTAATTGCATATCTGGAGCCAGGATCTGCCAAATCATGTATGCATTCAGTCATCTTCCCCTTGCTCTGTCTGGTTAGAGGGGCATCAGTATATCTTACAATGGAGTCCCTTATGATGAGTGTGTTTGCTTGTCTTAGGGACTTAGTATTTAGGGCTCCGCTGAGAGTGACAGTGTATGTGCTGTTAAGTGTTGTTTTTTTCTGAGTGCCTTTGGGCTTGCTGAGTCATAGCTTTGACAGCAGGTTATCTTTGTTGTTTAGAAAGATTAGTTTTAAGTGCCTCAGCATCTGTTAATCTATATGCATGTCGTGTACTATGTGAGGTGGGTGTTGTGTATATATATATATATATATATATATATATATATACACATACATACATATATATATATATATACACACACACACACGTGTGTGTGTGTGTGTGTGTGTGTGTGTGTGTGTGTGTGTGTGTGTGTGTGTGTGTGTGTGTGTGTGTGGTTTCAACAACCTGATGTGAACCTGTGTGAGTTAAGCCTCTGGTCTCATTATATGATTACACCTCTTACATACAGTGTCCGATTATTTAAAAATTAAGTGGCTGTCAGTAAACATGAGACAACTGCTAAATAGTCTCAAGATACCCATATCCACATCCACTAAGCCGATTACAAAAGTTAGAAAAACTGCATGTCCAGTCTGATTTGTGAGACAAGGGGGTGGTGCATTGGTTTAAATGAGTGTTAAGGGTGCTTTGTTTGTGCAGACTGACAATGGTGCTTTATTGGGACAGATTAAGCTAAATAGTACAAAATTCTACCAACTTTAAAAGAATTCTACTAAATCTGATGGTATTGCCACATGAGGCCCAACTAGCTGCTTGAGGTATTTGGACTACATTGTTACTTTACAGGTTATAGTTTTATGGATCATTCTACTGAGAAAATTTGCTTTGTATTTAAAGGACACTGCTAACCCACACAAACATGCAAAATTTATTGCAGCACAGAAAAACTAAAATATTGAGCCATCTGAGTGTAGTACTTGGTCCAGACAAGTAAGGCTATAGCTGTTAAAGGGCTGCTTCCTGTTTGACTACTTCAGCCTTCATTTGTCTTCTATCCAACTCTGCCAAGCTACTTCACCCAGTACTTCTGGGTGCTCCTGAAAAGGGGCACTGGTATCCAGTGAGCAGTCCCAAGCTGTTAGCAAATGTGTTATACATTTGTCTTTTTTTTTTTTTTAATTTCTGCACCCTTAACAGACATCAGATCATCAGTATACGCTATTTAAATATGAATCCTAGCACATCTCATGTAGTTTATTGATATACTAGATGCATTTTCACTACAGAAGTTTGTTTCTCACAGTCTGTTTTCAATATGAGAGCATTTTATTTTGCTAACAAAAATGGCTTTTTTTCTGTTAAATTTGAAATTAGTTTTAAATGGAATCCAAATCTCTGTGACTATTGTAAAAGTAAAAAAGAAAATTGTGTGTACAGTGACAGATATTAACAGTGTTTATGGAAATTGGGGAGAGACAGCCAGGTAATAGGATACTGGTATGGCTGATAGGGACTGGATTCTTTACCCCACATAGGGCTCCATTAGTCCATGATCTGTCTCTGGAGGTCTATGCTACAATACAGCATTGTAGGTCAGTCCTGCACTGGGTGATGTCAGAGTGGACAGTTATTGTTAATGATAGGGAAGACTATCAAAAATGATATGGAGGTGTCCTCCAAGCATGTAATCCCCT
>NC_056728.1:1755909719-1755912219 GCF_019279795.1 Protopterus annectens | reverse complement strand
AGTGGTGATATACCCCGTTTGATTCTAACATACTACAAAGGAGTAGGTTGGATACAGAGGGGGATTAACGAGGCTTGGGGAATTTTTTCCAAAATAAGTACTGATTGTTCTATCTTCCAACAACCATTGAGGTTTGGTTTTAGGAAAAACCATAATTTCAAAAAACTTTTCGAGAGGAAAAAGTCCTCATGTGCAAGTGGAACACAACAGAAGGTGGGGACACATAAATGTGGAAGATGTGCACAGTGTACTTTTATATTAGCTGAAAAGATGCTCTGGTTGAGAAATATGGGCTTAAAATTGAAAAGTAAAGGTTATTATACTTGCCAAACTTATGGTGCGGTTTATTTAGCTTATTGTTTGACCTGTGGCAAGTACTATGTTGGTAAAACTGAACGTAAGTTAAAACAACGTATATACGAACACATAAGGGATATAAACAAAGGAAATGATAACAACGCACTTTACAGGCACACTGGTATATGTGAAAAAGCTAATATTAAGTTTTGGGTTCTTGAAGAGGTTAAGAGAGGTGATAGAGGAGGTGATTGGGAATCCCTGCTGGAATATAGAGAACTGATCTGGCAACTTAGGCTAGATGCCTGTGGTTCCAGTGGGATGAACGATCATCTCTCGATTAAACCTGCATTGAAACTTTTAGCGAATAATCCTAAATTGAATTAATATATACATATTTATTAAATGCAATTTTATTCAAGTCCATTGATCCAGTAGTTTTTGGCCCTTTTATTATTATTATTATTATATTATGTATTTTAATAGTGTAATATAGGTACTTATGTATTTATTTATTTATTTAATTATATATATATATATATATATATATATATATATATATATATAAAACATACATTTATGTACCCAATATATTTATGTAGTACACTTTTTTAAATGTTATTGCAAGAGGTATAGTTAATATATTCATACAAATATTACTTTGGAATTGGGTATGGTATTTATTTATTATTTGCATGCACAAAGGGATACCAAATCAAAAGGTTTTTTATATATGTTTATATAAACATAGTAAGGAATTATTTTATATATGTGTATATATTTGCCTTCTGCCAATTTCATGAAGCACTTAACATACTTGGTTTTTTAACATATTGTTTTTTTAATATATATGTTTTGTATTGTATTGTGTATAACCTAACACAGTGTAAAAGTCAACATGTGGATTTTATGGTGGAGATGACCTTTATTTGCTTGGAATAATCAAGTTATTATTCAATTAATTAATTAATTAGTAATATATTTAAGGCAGCTTATTACTAGTAACAATGGATTCTGATGAAGTCTTTATGAGATAGATGAAAGCGCGCTCAATCCCAGTTCAGTTTTTATGTCTACGTTTGTTTATTAAATATATTTTTATATGAATCAACGAGTGGCTGACACATTTATGGAACATTATATCGTGCAGTTTCTGAGGCTCGAATATTGGTTCGGAGGGTAGCCCTTTATGGTAAAGCCAGCGGAGGTGTTTTTGGTTTTCTTTACATTATATATATATATATATATATATATATATATATATATATATATATATATATATACACACACACACACACACACACACACACACACACACACACACACATACATACATATATATATATACATATATATATATATATATATATATATATATATATATATACACACACATATATATTTCTATTTATTTATTTATTTTTATTTTATTTTTATTTTACATTTGTTGACCGGGCTAGTCTAGCTGGATACATATCCTTTTTCAGTAGAGGCCCGAGGAGAAAAGCTCCAATAATGAGAAAAATAACACACTACAATTAGTTAGAGGTACAACATTATAAGGATAACAAATCAGTATGACATCATTATATACATGGTAGAAGAAAAAAATGCTAAGCTAAGGAGGTGACAGGACAAGCTAATGTGGTATGATGACATGGGTACAAGTGGGGTAAGTCAAATGGTAGAGAAGAGCTTTTGAGTGAGAAGAGTGAAGGGAACTATGAAACCTATAGGAATTAGTCTGGGTTTAGACATGGGCACAACCAGTGGGACTTTAAGTATTCTCTGAGACTGTTTTTGAATTGGTTAAGTGATGGCACGAGTCTAAGGTAGTTAGGAAGGGAGTTCCAATGCTTTCCAATAGAGTTAGCATAAAGAGCGTCGCCGCCCAAGTTATTAGATTTGATGGTTGATACTTGGTTACTATTTGAAGACCTAAGGGAACTTAAGTTGGTGTATGGGGTCAGGATTTTACTCAGTGAGGGGGTTTTGTCTGGTTGATTTATAATTTTGAATGCTTCGGTGAGTTGATTGAATTTAAGAAGATTGGGCAGTTCTAGCCAGCCTAGTTTCCTGAGGTTGAGGCAATGGTGGGTGCGATAGGGTGTTCCTGTAATAAATCTGGCAATATGGTTGTAGGTGGTAGAAAATTTATTGAGCTCACGTTTATTGTGGAAGGAAAATATAGGGAGGCATGTAA